>NW_010973284.1:18821982-18871094 GCF_000737465.1 Haliaeetus leucocephalus
CGGGCGCGGGGGGCTGCCGGCGGACGCGGGGAGCGGCGCGCCTCGGAGCCTTTCTGCGGGGAATGCCGCTTTCCCCGCGGCGAGGGAGCTCGCCTCGGCACTGGTTCCGCACCGTCTGATGCAAAATCCCTACGTGAGGCTTCGCCTCACCGAAATCGGCATAGAAGCCCCCCATAAGGAGCAGGCGTAAATGAATCTCTTCTTTTGCAGTCTTTTCAAGTGCAAATTATTTCTAGGAATTACTCAGCAAATGAAAGGGTTGCTCAACTAAATCATGCTATGTGCACAGGAACCTCTCGGGAGGAAGACATGTTTCAGGAAGGGCTGGCTTCTAGGCAAACGCCGCTCGCGCTGCTTCAGTAGAATAAAAATCACTTCCGTAAGGGAATGCTTAGGGAAACAGAAATGTTCTCAAAATGATAATCAGTGGCATCAGTTTCTACCAACCTCTGGATTACGTGCTTCCTCTAACAGAGCTAAAAATGTCTGGTTTGAAGATGGAATGGGGTTCTCGGCACATCTTATAGAGCAAAACCTGCTATGGCTGCTCAGCTGGTAGCAGGTGGAGGTGCAGAGGCACTAGCTGCTTGGTGTGTCACTCGGAGGCATTTAGCCCCCCTGGAAAGTACAGTCACTTATGTACTTCTCTAAGATATGAGTAGACACAGTTTAAGCTTAAAGAAATTGGCATGATGTTAATTTGTTTAATGGCACAGCAGTAAGAAGGAGGTAAGAATGTTTTATGGATTGAGCAAAGTGTTTCAGGTGACCCCACTCACAGGGAAGTGACTGAGGCACTTTGAGGCACCATGTAACTTACCTCAGAGAGAGACTGTGAAAATAATGTGAACAACTTAGTGGTAAAATATGGTTGTGAGTTAACTATAACTGGTGTGCTGAATAAAAACATAAAAAATACATACAACACTTAATATACAAAACTCTAAAATATAAACATTGGCTGAAATGTAAAACAAAAATTATTTTCTTTCAGGTGCACTTGAAGGGCTTGGGAGATTCTCTAGGAGGTAGAAGGGATCAGGTTGAGAAGGAGTTTTAGATAACAGTGGAGTGTCTCTGTCCCCTGTGCTCCCCAAGCACCTGGACATGGTCAGGAGCTAACCCAAAGTAAGCTGCACCAACAGGAAAGCTTTGCAGAAGCTGGTTATATGGAAGTATCCAACACATCCTATCGATGCAATTAGGCCTGCTCAAGAAAAGCCTTTTGATGGAAGGCACTTGCTGTGCCATGTATCTTACACTAGCTTTGCATAGAAGGGAGAGGTCAAGCTTGGAGAAGCCCCTAAAAAAATGTAGGGGCTTCCTCAATCTCTGTGCCATCTTTGTTGCTTTGGGAATCCAAACAGGACAAGAGATTGCTGGACTTCAGCTTGGGCATAACTCTAATGCAGGGGACAATGTAGAGATCCTGCAAGACACAACAGAACTGTGCTGTTTGGTGGGCTTGGCTTTGGCCTGCAGCAAGATGGGATGAAATACAGAGCAGCAGCACAAAACGTGTGCCTGCTGCTCCAAAGAGTTGCCTTACATAATATTAATTGCATACTTGTAGTTCCCCTAGAAGCTCCCTGTAGCTGTTACAAGGAATAAGGCAAAGGATTCTGTGAGCAATGAAGAACTTAGACTGAGCTCTGTGTACAGTTCCCACATGAAGCAGGCGAGTTCTCCACTCTGGTGTGGACTTCTAAGACCTTCAGCAAGTCATTTACAGCTAGATCTAAAGTGGTGATCTCTTCAACACCCACCTGCTCTGAGAGGGAGTCGGAGTTCTCACTTAAAAGAATGGTGTCCTAATGAACTTCCAGGACTTACATGTTATTCAGTTGCAGGAGCAGAGTCCAGAGCCTGTGCGAGCCCTTGTTCCCCAGGAGCAAGTTCTAATTATTGAACTGATGAACATGTAGGTATTCAGTACAAGTAAAAGCAACATCAAGAGAAAAAACTGATGCAATACACCTGAGCTTAAACATTGATTAGGAAACTCTTTGGTGAGTTGTCAGCCCTCTCCCATTACACTGCAGGAGGATTTGAAACCATTTCCCACATTTTAGTTGAGTAGTCATATCACTTGAGTGAAAAGGTGACAACAGTTTTTATGATATTTAGAAAGAAACACTTGGCATGTGTTACTTAACGTACACCCACCCTGCATTTACCCGCATGTGCACTAATTCTAATAAGACTAATGAGAATGCCTTTCTAGAGCTTTGTAGCACAGGCAGATGCCAGCACTTCAACAGCATCAGAAAAAGGACATGATGGCTTAGATTCTTCCATTGTGATTGGCTCAAGGAGAACCAAAGATTGAGTTGCACCTCATAAAGAGAGATTTCATCAAAGATAATTTAATTGCAATGAGAAGTTCACAAGTGTAAGGGATAGAGGAATCACCCAGCGTGGTTGACTGGCATTACTATCTAATATGGATTTTCTTTGTAAGCAGGAGGTAAGCTCCTAATGTGATCCAACTACTTAAAACCAAAACTTACCCAATTTAATTAAGGCTGTCTGAATTTTAAAGCTTTTACTTTCATGAATAGTGGTTGAATGGATGATGGGAAACAGGCTTCCAACCTCTCTCCTCTGAATGCTGTCAGTTCTTTTATTTTTTTCCATATTTTTCCATTTTTCAATTCTTTTTTTTTTCTTCTGCCACTCACTAATTTTCCATGTCCCATTCATAGCAGACAGTCCTTCCCCACCCTGAATTGCAATTAAAAAACCAGAGCTCATTAAGTTTGCACCTTCAAACAAGAAAATTAGGGTTTGCTGTCATCCACTTTGTATCAAGACCTACGATGTCTAGGCCAAAAGAAAAGCAGATTGTTTAGAAAATACATTACAAAAAAGTGCTGTTTTTTCTCTCAAACACTAGACAAAAGGAAAGACATGGGAAAAAGGATGTTGGGTCAAGGAGGAAGTCAAAATTCCAAAGCGGTAGGAAAGGGATGTGTTCACGTGTATACAAATGAAATATATAGTTAGAGAGTGGAAAAATTACCTGTAATAACAAATATAATTCAGGCATGCAGAACAAGTAAAGACAGATTCTGTGCTTCAGAAGGACCTTATCTTCAGAAATAGCAGCAAACAAATACAGTTCTGACACTGAGGGTTTTCTGCTATTAAGATCCCTAAGAATGTGTTATGATTGAGACTAACTCCTGTAAACAAAAGTGTTTGGTGGCAGCAACTTTCAGGATTGGATAAAATACAATTACATAGAATGTATGCAGGCCAATGGATGGTTAACTTCAAAAGAAATACTCTAGGCCTGATTTTGGTTTCAGTCTAATTTAAGAATAATTCAAACTAGCAGATTTTATCAACAACAGAGTTAAAACATAAACCCAATATGCCCCTCTTGAGATCATTGTTATCACTAGAGCTAGTCTTCATTTACACAGCAAAAGCAAAAGGAGAATCAGGCTAGAGCTTTGGAAGACATAGAAATGAAAAAGAAATGAAATGAAGAGATGGAGCTTCTGAAAAATGTGGATGGGTCATTCTCTAAAACCATCAGAGGCAAACAAATGAGCATTATGAAATAAATCTTAATACATTTTCAGTTACATATTTTGAAGTTTCATGATTCATAAAATAAAATAACTTGTATCATAAGAATGTTTTAGAGGTTATTTTAAAACACTGGTAATGCTTCTGCTTAGCAGAGCCTGTGATCAGCACACATTCCTGACAGCTGAATAGTTTTAGATTGCCTTGTGCATCGTGCTTACCTGAAGCACGTGGTGATCAGCACTGCCAGGCAGTTTGGCCTTTTTTATTCCTAATTATGCTTGTGGCATTTTAGGGTTCTGTAGACTGTTTGGGTTATCTGAGCTTCATTTGCATAGCTGAGAAAGACAAAACTTGCCATGAAAATTCAGAGTCCCTCTGGTCTGGTGGGAATTCATTTTCATGGTAAAAAGTCTACATGCCTCTGGGAGATACTGCAAATGAGTATTCCTGGAATAAATTTTGCTTTTTGTTAACTGACTTTCTTTTCAGCATATTCAGAGTATATCATAAGTATATTCACTTACAGATGAAATACGGATGTCTTGCATTTTAATATGAATCTGGAAAACTTCCAGGGTTATGTAGTTTCTGTTCCTGGCAGAATGGTCATACTTTAGAGGGAGGACAGACAGATACATTTATTCTTGGTGGAGGAAAAAGACTGTCTTCACCCATGCTATTCCACATTAAAAACTTCTGGTTTAAATCCTGGCTTCACAGAAGTCACTATGAATTTTGCCTTCGACTTCTGTGGCACTATTGCTTCATCTGGTGCCCCAGATGTGGGAAGGCAAAAGGCCAAGGTGTTGTCAATCTGAGTAACTTGATGCACTTATTCTCCACCTAAATTGTGTTCCGGTGCCACAGCCTTCATCTGTTGGTTGCTTAACTTCCAGGGACTAAAATGGGAGACATTTCAGACAATGTCCCTTGTACAGTTAAATTTTTTTCCTTACGTTATTTTCATGCGGACAGATATAGGTAGCTTCTTTTTTCTAGGTTTTCCAGAGTGCAGCCAGGAGTTAATAACATCAGGATTGTTTTAAAACGCTTCTTTCAGACTGGAAGACCACTTATTTTTCTCGTTCCCCAAAGGAGCCGGAATTCTCACCAGCAGCAAGCACAAAAATCAGTTATCATTGTAGGACTCCAGGCTGCAAAACGCAGGAGGTCATCAGCTTCCATTGAAATAAGCGCATGTAGAGAATGTTCACTGTGTCTCAGCACCAGATGCTTTATTTCCTTTTGTTTCTAACATACACTGACAGAGCTAGGTTTGAAATGTCAAATGTTTGTACACATCACTTGGTAGCTCAGTGCCACTTCTCAGTCACATCTGGCATTTTTTTCAGCTATTCAGCCATGCATGACCCACCACATTTATGCACTTTGTCACCTGCAAGTCATGTATAGGTGTGACTGCAAGAGACACAAAAAGCCAAGGGAGTGCACTGATTAGAATAAGAGCAGAGGGAGAGTAGGCTATAGGGCCAGATCTTTCTTCCTAAGAACAGGATGTTTGGATTCAGTGTAAGAGTTAAACTATACCACTGTGTCTTGGAGGCATAGTATAGTCACATTTCTCTCTAGATAGGTTTTCTGTTATGCTTAAATTAGCCTTGGGGGGGGGGGAATAACCAACAAAAAACCTGAACTGCAGAAGATGAAATTATCCCCGTACTGTGGAAGTAACTTTCCAAATACATTGCTTTTTCTCTCAAAGGAGTCAACCATGTGTGAGGGGAGGAGAAAAAGGAAAAAAACACTTAACAGTCTGCTCATTGAGCTGACCTTGTCACGTGGCTGACTTACAGAGGATACATGTGCATTAGAGACCAGCATCCCCAAAATATTAAGGGGGGCTATCTGAGGCCTGAGGAGGCTGCTATGCATTCAAAGCAGCTATATAGTTCATTGGCCAAGTCATCAACGTTACATCCTCCACATCACTTCTATGCTTTTACAGAAGAGCCATACAGCCTGCATCCCACCAGCTTTTAGCAGATGATGAACAGAAAAAGGGAACAAAAAGGGAGGTGTCAGGCCTGTGCCAAGGCTGTCCTGGGAGAAAAAATGCAAATACCACATGTCAGATCTCCCTCTGTGTTTGGCTACTTGCTTGGCAAGTGTAGAGTTTGAGTTGTTCATAGTGAAAGAAGGCCCTGTTCCCTTTTCATTCCTGCACCATCCTCCTGACCTAATACCCCAGTAGTAAAAGGAGGCCTGATTACGTTAGAAATTAAAGGATATTAAATTTGTCAAATTATTACCTCTTCCAAAAATTTATACCCCTCTCTGTGATTTTCTTCTATAATTGTTAAAAATCTGTTACTCTGCAGCCAAAATTAATGAAGAACAGCCTATTGTGGAACCTTACATACACGGGAGCTGAGCTGTTACAAACATTGTATCTTGACTGACGATCTTGTCCCTTAAAAGTCCAGTTTGTAGGAAGGGAGTTCAGAAGTGGCAAAACATCATGGGAGTAGGCCGCTGGAGAAGGGTTGGCACCCACAGAATTTTTTTTTTTTAATGTATGTATGGAAACCAGTGTGTTTTAGAGAGTAGAATAAATTGTAGTGTTGTGTAGGGACTGGCAGCTTTTTTCCCTAGAGATGGGGTTTTTGAGGAAACTTCTAGCTGAAGTTTGGTAACACTCTGACCCGAAAACAACCACCTTTTTTTGATATGTTGCTGTTCTTGATTTACTTTGCAGCAGGAGCATAAAAGAAGTTTCATAATCAACAGTATGTGCAATATCCTAAATTTCATTGTTTGTAGTTATTCATTGATTATAACTAATCATTGATTTAATTAATCAATAATCATAATTAATTGTAATAATAATTAATGAATGATCAATTATGTTTGAAGTCACACTGAAAAGAAATGCATTAATGTTATTTTTTGTGTTGTAAAATTTCTGCCTAAGGATCTGCTTTCTGTTTAAGTACATATACTTAATTAAAAAGAAATATTTTTAAAGTATTTTTAGATTATTCCTGCCTGAGAATATTTTTGTTAAACAATTTTTATTCTGTTGGTCTCTCCCTGTGTAACTGCTGCTTCACATACATTTATTAAAAAAAAAAAAAAGGAAATAAGCACTTTTAGGATTACCATGTGTTCAGCATGACTTTGAGATTTCTGAAATAAATAGGAATTTTATCAGTGATGTATCAGCTCTATTTCTGGTCTTACACATACTGAGAGGTTTTCTATTAAGATTTGGCAAAAGATCAAGAGGTTTGAGGAGCTGCACAAAGGTATCTTTGTATTTCTAAAGCTAGACTCTAATTGGCAGTCACCAAACAATTAAATTAAACTCTAAAATCAATGCTGGAAATAAGGATAACTTAATTTTCCAAAATTGTAATGATAATAGCTTTCAATGACACCTGGGATTTGAAATTAAACTGTGAGCTGAAATTAAATCCAATAGCGTTAAATCTAGGAGAAGGAAGACCATCATATCATGTCTCTGCAATTAGTTTCCACAAAACTTAGACAATGGTGAGGTAAAAATCCTTTAGAGAAAAGACCAGTTCCTACGGCTTTGGGCCAGATGAAACCTTCATCCAAAAAAGGGACAAGAAACAGCAGAAACTCGTGTTCAGAGAGAAAAGCAAAACGCCTTTATACAGATGCAAAACTTACGACTTCTGAAAAGCCTGAATGCCTTCTCTTATAAGCCTGAGGCATTTAAGAATTAAGTTTAGAACATTAAAAAAATCTACAAATCTGACTTTTAGGTCAAGCAAGTTCCCTGCTCTACAGCCATCCTGTGCTTAGTACTATCTCTCAAAAGTCCTCATGACAGCCCAGTTTACAATGCATTTGAGCTTGAACTTGGTCTTAATCCCAGTCCTGCACAGCAGTCTCACCAAGGGTTAAGGTACAGCACTGGTGTAGCTAAGCAGGAGCCATGTGTTCTCAAAAACAAGAGAAAATGGCAGAATTTGGGCTGATACCATTTCTTCTTCCTGACCTGTTTCTGGAAGGTATTCAGTCATAGTCATGACCTCAGTATTCATTCCTGCCAGCATAAAAGACACCTGTCCTCCTTCCAGTCTCTCCTCCTGTCTTTTGTGAATCTCACAGCAAAGTACAACAGGACAACAGCCAGGGTGGTTGAAAGCTGCAATCACTCTTATTAGTTGGCTACGAATAGGAATACCTTGTCTCCTCCAACCCACCACAGCCCTCTTTTTTGTCTCATCCATCTGTTGGGCCTTGTCATTTAGATCATGAATTATTTGGCACAAGGACTGACATTTATGATACATTTTAATAGAATCTTCCACAATGCCACAGCCTTGCAGTGCGAACACAACATAGCTATTAAATAGGGCATCCTTCTCCCAAGTACCTGGCTGGTATTTTTATCAAAGGAGAAAGCGATAGCATTCACTAGCTATCTCTTTGAGGCAATCCTGTTTATTTACTTGATAGCTTACAAAGATTCCCTGATTCCCAGAAAACAAGAGAAATGCCAGGAGGCAGCTCCCACGCTCAGGAGCTCCTTGCTTGCTGTGGAAGGGTTGCAGAATGACCTAAGGATCTAAGAATTCCCAGGCCATCCAAGTCTAAAATTTATTTACAAAATATAAAAGATCCAAATAGCGTATCAGGCATCCCTTAACCCTTTTTGACAGGTGGACTAGTCATACTATCTTTATTCTGCATCTGGCTAATCATGTCTTGACTTCCTCTGAAAGCTACATATATACTGATTCTCTCTTTTCTGCCTATCTTTTATACAGACAGGTAAAACTAATCAATTCCACAGCCTTTGTATTTGCATCCAGTCTCAAGGAAGATCACTCAAGTCATTCCAGCCAGCACACTGAGCAGTGACTTCAATATTCAACTATAATTACAAGAGAGGCTTTTCATTTTTCCCCCTACTTAGCCTGACTGAAACATAGCCCAGGCTAATCAATTTGTAACCCATATTTAAAGAGTGTCTGCTAGTAGCCACCAACACAGCCCAATACAACACCACCACAGGATCTGGATATGAGTTCATGATAAGAGATAACACCTGTAGTGCATTTTAGCAAAGCAAAGAGAGGTCACATAACTGCAACCTACAGAACAGGTTCAGACATTTGAGTATGTGACACTTCATGGTTGCACTCTCACAAAGCCCATGGATTTTAAGATGTTATTTTCCTGAAGATAAATATGGACTCTTTGCTTAGTTTAGTGCTGGCAAATATGAGAGTTAGATATGTAACTACCAGTGTACAGTTTTAGAGAAAGGGAATTTATAGAAGCTACTGATTCCCAGAGAGTTTTGAATTATGTATGTATCCAGTTGCATATTCTTTCAAGGTAAGAGAGAATCTGGGGGGTGGGGTGTGTGCTTATTTGTTGCCTTTCTTTTGGTTTGAGCCTCACTGTCTCCAGTGTCATTTAAGAAACCATCAATATCTGATTGCTACTGACTTGCCTGTAAGGCTTGCAGAGAGAATGTGGTTTTAGTGAAGTTCATTATTTGGAAATTCTCCAGGGACCACCATGAATAAGAGATTTAGAGCTCTGCAGAGAGCCTGTGGAATAGTAAAGTTAAAGGTCCTACATTTTAACTCAAGAGCAAGCAGTTCAGTGTTTCCTTCATAACAACAGGTTGTATGCCTGGTGGAAGGCCGGAGACAAAAGTCAGTGCTCGAGATGCTGAGCTATCCAAAGGACAAGCTTGTGCTATTTAGGGTTTCATACACTCCAATAAGATTTTCCCACTAAGGCTTGGCCTTCCACTGCCCCATTTGCAAGACCTCTGCTGTCATACCAGACCTGTATTCCTGCATTACAGAGGGTCCAATGTGGAGGAGTTACAGGTGTAGGATAAGAGATAGGGCATATGCTGGTACTGGAGACTTCAAGGCTATAAACAACTCACCCAGTGGTCAGATAAGGAATTGCAGAACTGCAGCTGGCAAAACTGGTTTTGGGGTAATGAAGAGTACAAAGAACAAGCATCCAACATACGTAGACCATGCCGCATATAGTAAATTGGGATGTAATGTGCAGACAGACCAAAAGAGAAAGAGCAAGGTGTGAAAGCACATTAGCAAACATAAAAATGAACCCATGTGGTTCCTAGAGTGAGGAAGAATCACCATCAATATCATACTGCTCCTGACAAAGGATTTGAGATGCACTACACTAGAGTCATAAATAGCTCATTTTATACAGAATAACTACTTGTTACTACTAGATATAGGTACAAAAATCATGCAGAGTTGTACCATACAAAGAAAGGTGAAAGTAAAACAAATTAGGCAGAACCTAATTTCTAAGATCATTAGAAAAACTGCTGTTGCAATTGAGCCAAACAAAAACAAAGCTCCAGGCAGGTCAAGACAAGCACAGACAAAGCATGTTTGATAAGCCCCAGTCCTGAGTCCTTGCAAACTCTGTACAAAATCTGCGGCTTGTTAGTAGCAATGACAATACTGTATTTAGTGGGCTACAGCTCTACAGGTTCCTCTTTTTGTGCATTTGAAGCCATGGAAAACTAATCATAGGGAAGTTTAACAGAAGCATTTCCATCTACCTGGAAGTACCGCAGCAAGTTTGGGCCTGGTGGTTAAGGGGTAGCCAACTTGTGGGTTTGGGGCAGGACCAGCATGGCTTCCATGTGTAGGCTATATTATATGACCAATAACAAATTGTGCTGGCAGTGTGGGTAATCTTAATCCTCACAAGTAAACCAGGAGCACCCCAAAACAGCCCTAGGAGCAATCACAGCATGTCCTACAGAAGAGTGATAGGCAACCTGAAGAACTGTTATCTTCCAGCTCTGAAGTCTCACAGCCATGTCTTCTTTCAGTTCTCTGCAATATGTGATATATGTCTTGTGGCTCTTGGCCAGAAGGAAGATTTGTTACATATCTCATCAGTTCAGTGAAGTTATTGTGATACTGAATGCTCTTTTGGTTTGTCCTGCACTACGTAAGACACAGGAGCTTGTCACCTTTCATTTTTATCCTTACAAGATCTCTAGGTATTTACATTCTTGTTGAGCTCTTGGGAATAGAGATCGTCTTTCTCAGGCTTGCCAATTCCTAGCTCAATACAGCAAAATCTTTTTAAATACTACTAATATTAATTATTATTAATAGCAAAGTCCTATAGCTTAATAAAGGCTCTTAACTTACAGTTTAAGAAAATAACAGGAAAAAGAAAAAAAATCTTTTTTAGAAGAATAAATAAACCCCAGATCAAACCTTTTCAGGAGCTATGCTGATTGTGGTCCTGACTTTAAGACTCTAAGCCAAACAGAGTTTGACCACTTGGGTCAAACTCTACACTTACAGGTCTAAACTACAAGCTAAACAGGGCTCTTTCGCCATTAGCCAACCAAGGAAGTAAGAGTGGAAGGACTTATTAGTCAAGATATGTGAACTGAGGCTGGGAGTTTTATTATTCTAATTAGGAACAGGAAAATTCCTATTCCATTTTGTAATTAAAACAATACACATTCCACCATCTAATTATATTTGACATTTTCAAGGTGTTGGGAGCTGAAGTCTGTAATTAGAGAACTACTGCTGCCTTAAGCAGAACACTGCATAAATATTCATATATTAAATAGCCAGTTATACTGTTCAGAAGATTTTAGAAACATTTGCTTTTTTTTTAGAAACATTAGACTTTTAGAAGACACATCTTATATCTGTGTTTTTAAAAAGATAGGAAGAAAAATGTCCTGTGGGATCTGACATACTGTATATAGCAAATTGATTATAAACCCATTCATTAGTATTGTAAGCAGTTATGTTGGAGATTCATAGTCCTTTAGAATTATTTCTTTTCTTTTAGCAGAATGAGTAATTACAGTCAGAAATAATATGGGAGTCCTGTAGTGAAGTCATAAGACAGTAAAATGCAATTCTTACAATTCCTTGATTTTGTAATTAACAATAGAATTATAGCTTGCATACAGTAGTTTAAAAAAGTTATCCACATCTTTTATTTTAGTGTCTCACAATAAAATATCACTTCATACATCACCTATTTTTGATAGTTCAATATTGCCACTTAAAACAGTTGCTTGCCTAAGAATACCATAATCCAAGTAGAGGTGGACTTGTGGGTAATGCAGAGCCTGTTGTTCAAGGACAGGCTTTCCTTTTATTGACATTAGAGAAATGGAAAAATACACAATGAAGATGAAACTCTGCGTGCAAAGTGTTCCATAAGTCTGCCTGCTCTGTGTTTCCATTCTAGGAAATGAACCTTTGGGGCCATCTAGATAAAAGGGCGTAATTTCTGAAAAGAAGGGCAGTAGGCACTTTGCCTGTTTTGTCCTTTTAGCTCATTGGAATAGGTTTGTGTCCTGTTGTAAGATGCTTTGCCCCATGGGACCTGGACCCTGGTTAAGTCATTAGGTATGACTTTTAAACAGTTAATAATAAAAGACATTGCAAATATTTCAAGAGTTAAATGCTGCGCAGAATTTCAGTGTCCCAGCAAAAGCAGCAGAGACTCACTCAGTGCAAGCTCCCTGCACACCCGAGCAGCATGCACTGTGCCAGCCTTCTGGTCAGGAGGCCAGTTAGCCCAAACAGCTCCACAGTCCCTGTGCAGGCAGGTGTGGAGAGAAGGGCACCCAGTTCCACAACAATCTTAATTATTCCCAGAGTACGAAGACTTGAGGGAAGTCCTCTTTCATCCGTGCACATCTGTATAATGACTAGAAACAGTCTAGCCCATGTTGACGAATTATGCATGCTTGCACTATAGTAAATCAAGGACTGCATCCAGCAGGAAGTGAGAAGTAGTATTATCTAATGCATCCAGCTAAAGAACTGGACTTCTTCCTGTGATGGGCAGGAAGCAGGACTCAATTTAGTTACATTTTATATAATTATTCCATACATAGTATATGTCAGATTATATAATAGTTATGTATTCACATAATATGTATTACATATTGTGTATGTTATATGCTATACATAATATATGTGTGTAATATAGTATGTAAGTGCAAATATACATATATGTTTGGGGTTTATATATGTGTGTACACACACACTACTTACTGAAGCAAACTTACAGATGCCTGGTGTTATTTTTGTAATGCTCATAGCACTTAGGGATGCCAATACACATTCCCTCCCTTTCTATACAATCACAGCCTCTATACTATGCAACATTACAATGCAATCAACTTCACCACAGATAACAAGACAGGCAGAATTCTTCCATTCTCCACCTTCTACAGATTTTGCTTAGAACGCTTTGAAGATACAACTTACCTTCTTCAACTCTGTCCTTCAGCACATCAAAGATAAGCTGTTCTTTTCAAACAAAAACTAAGTCATATTAAAAAGTGTTTCAGTGAAATTTAGCTAGAACCCTCCTTCTTTAACCACCCAGAATCACATTTTATGCACAAAAAGTCTGCAATTTAAAAGCCCAGTGTTTAAAAATCTGAAAATGGTCAGTTAATGCAAGAAACCATTGCTCCTCTGCCATATATAGCAAGTTTTATTCATCATTTTCCCAATATACATATTTATTCAGTTTTACCTCTACTTTTTTATTCCATTGTAGAATGGGATGAATTACATTGATTTTAATCAATCAATTATTTTTGTAAATGTGTACTGAACATCGCAAAAATAATATAATCTAAGTATGCCCCAAATTATGTTAGGACAATCCCTATTTCTCATAATGTGAGGTGCTTGATGTAAAGGAGGGTTTTTTTCTCAAGAGATGTGATACACCCTTATCAAATTTTTATGATTTTATCTGTCTAAGTGAATCTATTTAGTAGTTGCAAGCTTTTACTTTTCAGCTGCAGCTAACAGTGAGGAAAAGTTAATGTGATAACCATCTTAAAAAGAAAAAAAGAAAAGGAAGCAGATAAGCAGTTCACATCATATTATCCATAGGTACCTTCATTGCAGTAGAGACACAGGGAAAGAGTCATTGCATGTCAGTGGAGGAGCAGGCAGTTGTTCTAATGTTGCCTTGTTTAGTGAGGACTCTGGGAAATAACAAACACAAAACATTTCTGAGCATTTACTAAGATACAGAGAATAATCATATGCTGCTGGTCACCTCTGAATGCCTCAATGCCTGCCCTGGGGGAAGGGCTGCCCCCTCTGTTCACTTATAAACCAATGGCTTCAAAATGCCTTTTGCTATTCTCTTAATGACTTCCTTCCACACAGGCTTACTGGTTGAATCTGTGCTTTCAGGAGCTGGTGGCAAGCTGGGGTGAGTTTATCCCCAGAGGAGCCAACTTTGCTCTTAATAAATTACTGGAAGTAATTGTGAAGGGTAAAATCACTAAATAGCTAGAGGATAACAGAATTGTAAGCCATAGTCGTCATGGTTCTAAACAGACTGAGTCTTGCCAAAGTTAATTGTTTTTTTGATAGAATTACAAAATGAATGTGCAAAGGCAGAACACTGTATTATCACCTATTTAGATTCTAGGGCAGCACTGGTTACCGTTTTTCATTAACTGTTACTTTGAATCTTAATGCAAACTGGCTTTAATATAAACAGTGTCATATACATGACACAGAGTTGCTAAAGGACCAAAAAGGGTCCTAATGAACAACATAATGCTAAGGTCCCACATGGGAGGCTGCAGTCCTGCTACATCTTTAAAAAAAAAAAATAAATCAAAGTTTGTCTACTAATGATTCATAGATGAAAAGGCTAAATTATGTGGGCTGAAGACTGGATTGAGTGTTTTGACTAGCTTAGTAGACAACAGGGTTATTTGGTATCAACTGAATAGTATCCTGTCTCCAGAGAATTAATTATTTAAAGATGGTAAATTGGATATGACAAGGAGCAGTGAGATGTAAATAGCGAACGTCACAGAGATTTATTAACAGACTATGTTGTCTTTGCAAAAGCATTGCTCTTCCACTTCCAAACAGTAATTTGTTACTTTCTTCTCTTCTAGTTGCCCATATTGGCATCATCTGTGGTTAGCCTCTATTTTCTTGAACTTACTGATGTCTTCAAGCCAGTTCACTCTGGATTTAATTGCTATGACAAGAGTCTGAGTATGCCATACATTGAACCTACACAAGAGTCTATTCCCTTCTTGATGTTGCTTAGTCTGGTTTTTGCTGGACCGTCAATTACGGTAAGTTTGAGGTGCCACTGTGACTTATTAAAGATTTTGAACAAAGTTTCAGTTGGCATAAAGAAAATAGCTCCTTTGGTTTCACTTAGGCTGCAGAGTGTCATCCAGGCTAATTACTTTAGGATTTTAAATTAATCTTTTATTCTTCTATAACAGAAGGAGACACACTCCTTAAAACATTCCCTGTAGCACTTCATCTACTCACACTATGCTGATTGTGGGCATTAATGTTAAGAAACAGCATCTACTGTTGGGTAAGAATAGCCTGAATCATTCTGTTATGCTGTACAAATATTTGAACTTTTACAGACAGGACCATCTCTACACTCTGAGATACACCAAAAATTCAAGATTTTGATGGAGGTGGAAGCCTTTAATTTACAGCCCTGAACATGCAACTTTTATTAGAACTAGCTTCATTCAGTGAGAAGGTGTATCAACCGTGTCAGTGAAATCAATTACACTTTCCCAAATAGCACTGGGACTCCTCTAAATGGTGAGTTAGTCATTAAGAGCAGGCAAAAGGAAGCTGGTTTAATCATTCACCCAAAGGGAGGAGATAATTTCAGCAGAACAGAAACGTCCTGTCAGAACATGAGCAGTTTGGCCACTATTTTACAGAAAAAAATATATATAAACGGTCTGATACAGGTGAGTATTGTCACTGCTGGAATTGCTGTGTCCAAGTAAAATGAAACCAAAGACTTCACCTTTATATATATACTAAAGGGAATTCATTCTGTCTGGTTTTAGGCAGCTTAGACAGGAGCCTTATTCTCATACTACTCCTCTTGGGCAAATGGAAGAGAAATTCACCTTGAGAGGGTGATTCCATGCACCTAAAAAGCTGAATCAACCTTCTGAAAGGGTCTCTTCTCTCCCCTGACAGCGATGACTGTGCATCTCGGTTAGGCACTTCTCTAAGGCCAGCTGCAAATGTATCTCTGCTGCCAGTTCCTCTGAATTCCCCTAAACTCAACCAGTTTGTTCCTTTATAATACTAGCCAATTTGCAATTACAAAATCAGTAAAATGTGATGCCCATAAAAAAATCATCAAGTCTTGTTCTTTCTTTGCTTTCCAGGATGTTTTTTGTTTGTCTTTTTTTAAACTGAACTCTTTTTACTGTGTTTGATTTTGGTTGCTTTAGAAACCATTTTTGAAGGATTTTGTGCAATCATCAGGCTAAAAATTATACTCATTTAGGAACTGGGAGCTAAGACTCTCAGTGTTCCTGGTGCAGATGCTTGCAGCAAACACCAAATACTGTGATAAAAATGAAACTTGTTTGTATTGCAGTTTGGCTGGGTTTCTTAAGTATAGACAGTGTTTCTGATAACAACAAAGTGGACTTCCCTGAAACAACCGTAGAAGGAATCTATATAGACTCACTTGGGCCACAGTAGGGGGTAAAAGATGATTTTTACTTCAGAGAGTCTATGTCAAGCCTAGGTAATATCAAACATCTTCAACTGAGATGAAAGATGCCCATTTCATTACAGAGTGTTTATTAAGGGCTTTGATTACAGCTAAATTATTTCAGCATTGCATGAAATTTTGCAATAGAAAATGCTATTCTTGCTTGAATCATTCTCCTACCAGCAGTACAGACAACTAACCAAAACCATGCCATGTGAGGAACTCAAACCCACACTTGAGCATGCCTATCAAATATAAGATTGGTAAAGAAAGTAAATCCTGAAGCTTCAAAGCACAACTGCTTAAAAGCTGCAAGCCTTAGGAAGGTGTTGTTCTTTTGTGTTAGTGTGAGCATGAATGCGATGCTTGTATTAGTTGGATAATGGGCTCTGATAGTGTGAAATACACAACCTCCTTTAATAAAAGGCACTGAAGATGGTGTAGAGCATCAGCTGTTTATTATTCAATACCACTTCTGAAGTACAAAAACTAGGGGGGTTTATTTGTCCAATTCTTCCCTTTTTCTTTGGAAAAATAGGCCAATGAAGCTCAATGCAAAAAGATGACAATTGTGTCATTGTCATCTTGTAGAGTTTAGCATTTTATAATTTAGTTTTCATTAACATTTCAATGAATTACTTTATAAAACATGTAAAATATAGAAGAGAAAGCATGAGCTATGTGAGGAACTGAAGATCTCCAGTAGCATAACATATGCTAGCCTCTGTCTGCAGTTCACGTACTGCAGTATGAGGCAGGTCATCAAGACTCTACAGGTGTAATTAAGCCACATTTTAAATATTACCAAAGAGTGTAAATAAGAAAAAATAAAAAAGGGTAGGGGGAGGTGAAGTCGACAAGCAAATTCCAGTCTCAATCCCTCCTTAAAGCCTCATAATTTTTGTTCCTGTGTTATTTTTGTTGATATACTCGATTTTTCCCAAGACTGGAGAACATATTAAATCTGTTCACTTTACAGTAAACTTTTTTACAACAAATCTAGCATTTTTAAATTTATTTTCCAAAGCCATTATTACAGAAGAATCTATGTGGATTAGGTTCTTTAATGTTTGGGGGGGGGGGTGGTACTCATTATTAGTGAGCAGCAACTGCTTTAACTAGGTCTGTTCTGTAGCCCTGAAGTGCTACAGAAAATTGCTACCTGTATTATTGACATATGTATGTCAATACATTTTATATGTAAAAACATTCTATATGTATTCATAAACCACAGGAGACTTCAGTGTAGAACAACTGGACTTGTATGGATATTTTATGTCTGGAATATAAATATACCTGAATTGCAACATGATTTCCATTTGCTTCAAAGAACTCTGAATCTGATCCTCTGACATATTTTCTCTCTAGTTATTCATTCAAAAATGTTAGGATCAGTTATTTAATCACATCAGTGTAGGTTCAAACCCTTATCAGCCACTGACTAAAAAACTACTTAAAGGTAACAATGTGCTTTCTAACAGAGATCACCAGGAAATTAGATCACACTGATTTGGGAAATCAATTCGCAAGGAGAGAAATTCACTGCTGGCAGTTTCAGTCCTACTGCCTCCTCTACTGTGGAGTTTGTTTCCTTGGAAATACCAGCCTCTGAATTTTCCTTGACATAGGCCTTGCTGTTCCCCAATTTTCTCCTCTATCACACAAGCTAATCCGTCTCTCTGGTCTTTTTCCCTGTGCCAGATATTTGCTAGAGCTTGGCAAAAAACTATTAGAGTTTCTCTGTTTTTTAAGTTTGAAATACTACTTATTTCTCCAGGAAGTTTCAGCTGTAAATTGATCAGAGACAGATAATAGTGACTATAGTTCTCATCTAATTAAAATTCCTTAAATAACCCTTACCATTGACTTTTCCATGTAATGAGACAAGCTTCACTACTTCAATTTTTCTGGCAAAGAAAGGAAATTTCAATTTATTAAACCTTTAGCTAAAAAAGTTAGACTAAGCTTTTCCATTGTATCTCCCTTCTGCTAGGGTAAGGGGTCTTAGCATGCACAAACTTCACTGGTAATTACAGCAGATTCAGCATAATTCAGATGTTTTAGCATCTCATTGCATTGTAAGCTTTGTGCATTGCATATATTAGTTTTCAATGCATCTGCGGATAGACAAGGTGACTCCCCTCTTAGTGGTAAGAATGGCCTCATTAATTTCAATATTTCAGCCTGACCCTTATTCTGAACTATGTACAAGCCCTGTACAGATTTCCAAGTTGTTGCACTATTCAACAAGGAAAACAATCAAACCTGACACTGCAAATATATAAAAGGATCTGGATTTTCCAGCAAGTAACACCATTTTTCATTTCTATTCTTCTCTATATTTCTGTTATAAACTCTCATCTAGGGCTTCAGTCATAATCTGTTTTGCTTGGTGTGTTCAGAGGGACCATAAGGACAGAACTTTTTCTACTGCTGTGGATCTGGTTAAAACCCAAGCCAAATTAAATAAATACAGAAGAGCGGGCTGCCATGTAATTAGAAACTGCTAGGGATTGCTAGGCTTGAGGCCAAGGCTGAGTGCTAAAACCACCTCAGGAGCACTAAGATATTGCAGTGGCTCTGGATTATTTTAGAGGCGAGATTTTCTAATTACTACTTTTTTATTGTAGAAGCATCAAATTTCAGCTGTGGATGAAGATCCCGATTCCATTGAGCACTGTATACTGTATGCTACTTGTATTTAATTTTAATGCCACCTTCTTGCCTGCCTTCACTCAAGCTAAGGTGCATTACTGAATGTTTACATATTGATACAAATCTTCTAAAGGCGAGTACCTGTCAGTGGATGACATTGGTTGTGGTATAGTTATATTTCAGCCCTTTAAATTCAATCAGTGTCTTCTGAGTAACTGCTACATTTAATTTAATGGCTCCTTTGTCATTGCAGATAATGATAGGAGAAGGAATTCTCTACTGTTGCCTGTCCAAAAGAAGAAATGGGATTGGAACAGAGGCCAATATTAATGCAGGAGGATGCAACTTCAATTCTTTTCTTAGAAGAGCTGTCAGATTTGTTGGTGGGTTTCAAATGTTAAGTCACAAAGAAGAGCTTTCCATATACATTCAGTTTTCACCATGCAGGTTTCTTTCTCTGAAACAGCCTTTCAGAACAGTGCAGGGCTGTCACTGGCATAGATCTTCTGCCAGAAAACACAAAAAGACCAGAGCAGCCCCATACTCAGTAATGCAATATCTACACTCTCCGTTTTCCCTTTCCTCTCCTGTACTATTGTCAGTGTTTCTAAAAGAATAATTTGGTTTTCCTTCCCTGCCCACATTGAGCTAGCTTCCTTTTAATGGTTTCAGTGTATAGCTTCCCCTGCTTGTCTTCATAAGGATTCAACCCACCTGACATAGTATTCAGCACAACAGTAAAAACTTGTCAGAAACTCTCAGTAGATTTGACATTCTTTTTCTGGAATGTGTATATCTACCTCTTGGAAAAGGGCTAGAATCTAGAGAGGGTCATGCTGAATTGGTTTATTTTACTTAGTTGTCATTTATGAAAAATGAACTTGAAAAGGCAACTGGACTTTGTTCCCCTTCTTGCAGTTAATTTCCTCTACCAATGAGTGGCTAAAGGGAAAGTTTTCTCTGTTCCAGAAATCTTTCATTAGAGACAGCAGCCTAGGCTAAGACAACCTGCAGGACAGCAGACTGAAAATCTGGTAGGAGGACTATACACTAGCTTTCTGTATTCTGGCAAGCAGGGAGGTAATGACAGAGAGGTTATACATTCTATGACCAGTAAAGCATCCTCTTAAGAGCAGCAGTGAGGAAGTCAGCAGAGGGGATGGCAGATTAAAATATCAGCAAGAAGGACTGTAAAGATAGCCCATGCTCTCCACTTCTCCTGTACAGCATCCCATTCCAACACCAAAAAAGACAAGCTCAAAGATGCATAGATTTAATTCCTGATTCATACTCTGAATCTGCAGTTTCTTTCATATTTTAATGACCTTAGCATTCTTTCAATGTTAAGGTGAAAAATAAATTTATTTATATGAATACAAGTAGGGAATTAGAAGTAAATCTTTAGAGGAAAAGCAGTTGAAAATGCCCAGTAAAACAGTTGCATTTACTTCAACTGCCTTGTGAATTTGGCATTGTTAACCAGACGGAAACATTGATCAATTATGAAAAAGACTTAAATATTTGTGCTCATGGCAAGGACTTGGTACTCAAGAAATATCAGAGGTGTGAAGGTAGCCAAAGTCACTGCGAGCTGATGAGTCCCTGGTGGTAGAAAGAGAACAGGTCCTCAGAGCAGCGATCTAATGGGCAGCTGTCCATGTTATTAAAAGCCTGTATCCCAGTGGGCAAGTCCAAGGACTGGATAAGCACATATATGCTCTCCTCAAAGAGTTGGCTGTCCTTTAGTCAGTTCAGAAAACTCCTTTCCAAATTGAAGCAGCTCCAGCATAGTTCACTTTTATGAAAGGATGTTGGAGGACATCAAGCCATCAAAATGAAATGTTAAGTATCAACAGGAAGAAAACAAGCATAAATAATGTTAATTTTTTACATTAAAGAATTCAACTTTGCAATAAGTTTTCTTAAAAAAAAAGCATCTTATTCTTCAGTTAAATTCTCTCAAGGCCAATGACACAAGCGACCAGAATTCCATTGAATGTATTTTGTCACAATGAATTAATCTAACTCATGCATATAATAAAGTTAACAAGTGCTACTGATTTCTTTCCTAGGTGTTCATGTGTTTGGTCTTTGTGCTACTGCTCTTGTTACTGATATTATACAGCTATCAACAGGATATCAGGCACCATATTTCCTGACTGTTTGCAAGCCTAACTATACATCCTTAAATGTATCCTGCTCAGAGAATTCATATGTTGTGGAAGATATTTGCTCAGGAGCTGATCTCAATATTATCAATGCTGGAAGGTTGGTTCTATCCTTCATTGTGTACATTCTTAAGTATTCATTTTATTTTTTATTTTCTGTCCCAGTTTCAAGATTTTCTTCCTAGATAAAAGTCTGAATGATTTTGTCAGTTTTTTATAACAAAGGTGAGAGCAAAAGTGCCTTTTTAGTGATGTTCAATTTTCTGTAGAAAGATACTGTCATGACCCAGACTGGATAGACCAGGGAGTTGTGTTTAATTCAAAATTCCTTTGGGCTAAATTAAGGTGAAATGACACCAAACAATCAGTTAAAGATTTTATTCATGACAAAAGCAAACTGAACTGGGGAGGCATGATAGTAGGTGGCAGGGTTTCTCACAACAGGAATTGGCATAAGACTACTTCTGTAAACTGTATAACCCAGGGTAACCATATACATCAATTCAGGGAATAAGGAGATCCCTCCTGTTGAGTCATGAGGTTCAGAGCAGACCCCCTTGCTTTCTAGACTCCTCGTCAGAGAAGGGCCCAGGGGCAGCTGGATCCACTCTTAGTCCCAGACTCAGTCAACAGTTTTATGTCTTAAAGGGATGAAGTGTAGGGATTGTGGAAATGGAAAAGGAAAGAGAGAAGAAGACAGAGAGAGAAAAAGGAAGAGAGAAAGATTTCACTGGTCCTGGGTCCAGCGTTGGTTCAGTCAGCCGAGGGGTCCAGTTCTGGTGGGCTTGCCCATCTGGGGCTTCAGTTTGTGTCCTTTTATCATCCTTGCCCCTCCTTCAGGTAAGGCACCCAAACTCATCAGGCTAATAAGCAGTTTGTGAGCCTTTGGGCTTGGGGGTCGTTTGGGGAGTAACTTCTCCTTCCCTGCAGACCTGGCCATTGTTTCATCTTTGTATCAGAACAGCTTATCAGAACAGGGAGCTGCGCACCCTCCAGCACGCCCTCCCCCTCCTGTTGCTGATGTCTGAGCTGATGGGCTTTTCAGCTTGGTTCCTTGCTGTGCAGGGTTTGTCTTTAAGCAGAACTTGCCCCACCACAATGTTTGAGACATTAACTCTTTCAGTCTCTCACAGATATTAAGCCAACAGTGGGCTTTGGAAGACTTTGTCAGATTCCGAAGCACAGTCGTTAGTAGCTAGTTATTTTCAATTTCCTATACAATTACTAATATGTATAGCTTCTACTTCTTTTCCCAGTGGGACCTGGGTAAGTACCCCATAACAGGCAGGGGAAGAAGTCACTCAAGTACTTTATCTGAGACCTCTGACTAACATACATTACTGTTCTGGCATTTTGGTCTTAGTTGTGAGGCTTGGTTTGGGGATTTGTGGGAGGATTTTATTTGTTTTCTATTTCTCTAGTTGATCAATTTTTTTACATTGACAGCATTGAAAAAATCCCTTTATTAGGGGAAAGGCCACAACAGTGCAAATCTCTGTGTTCCCAAATACATGCCTTTTCTTTCATGGTATTTCTAACTGGTGGTTTATCCTCCCTGATCATTTAGTCTTTAGCTTCCGTACTTAGATAGCCAGGGGAGAAATTAATATTGTTTATAATAGCAGGTTTTGGACATGCATATCAGTTGAGATATAAACCAGACTATATATCTTACTTTAAACAAGCTTGATGTGATAAAATAGTGATAATTCAATTACTGATGACAGGTCATAGATTTAAACATGGAATCTGAAGGTATAAGTCAATAAGATGTGCTGTTCAAATACATCTGCTACTCGTTAGTTCAAGGACTTCATTAGTATGAAGTGACCTAAATATAAGCACTACACTACTGAGAAATCGTGAAGCTCTTCACTGACTACAATAGTAGTCTTCCATATCTTTTCCACACCAGGTTAACCTTTATTGCCTGTTAGTCATTGAATATTTGAATGTTTTGCAGTCCTTCAAAATTTTGGTGCTTTTTTAAAATCTCCTGCTCTCCAAAAAAGTTACAGTAAAATTATAGAATGCTTGAAATGACTACAATTTCTGTCTCTGACTCAGCTGCATAATTTGTCTGTGTACCTGATTAGCAGACATGAAGCTGTGTTACTTCTGTCACATCCACTTCACTAAAGCTTTGCACTCCTTTCTTGTTCTGTATACAGCCCCAGATGCTAGCTTCTGTTTTAACTTTATGCCTCATGGCATTACATTTTTGTCACATGGATATTATTAAAACGTTCTGTCTATGTATTAAGGCACTTCTCCCCCAGTTTGTTTGCTTTCCATTTATTTCAATGGTCGACACACTTGGGAATCATGAAATCACTCACTTACTTTGTAAGTATCTTCCAGCAAGTGTCATAATCTGTCCCCTTTCACTGGGAGAAACCAATTTTACTGATGTTTAAAGACCCTCAATTATTTGATGTATTTGGTCTTAAATATGTCTAGTGGGCTAAGACTCATAATTAGCATTGATTAATTTGCCGTATCTTTTCAATTTATATATGTGGGCATGATCCAGAGCTGGAATGAAGGATTGTAGCTCTGTTTGGCCCAAATAATTTGGTGACAATAATTTTGGTGAAAGGCGTAACCAGAATTACTACATCAGCCTACAAGAGCCCTGTCTCTTTTCCCATAACCATTTGCTGTTTCTGGGATACTGCCACTGAAGCCTGACGTTTGCAAGCAGTGTGTTGCACCTACATGGTGTCCCAGGGAAATCGGTGTAGCTTTACACATGAGCAGGCAGAAAAATATTAAAGATTACATCTCATTCATTTCATTTTCATCTCAAATATGATGCCTACTGCTCTGAATTGACTGCCTGTAGCCATTCCAAAAACGCTGATCACTCCTAAGTTTAAATATCATCACTTCCAAAAAACAGTGAAATTAGTTGTAACATATTAAGACTAACCAATCAGGTTTTGTGTGTTTCTGTTTCTTTAGGTAGATGATCATATATTGATATCTCAAATTGATTCCCATCATAGAGGATACATTTGGTGATCTATAATATTCTGGCACCCTCAGTTTCTCCTTAATTCAATTTTACTGCATTTTTCCTTTATTAAACTGTTGCTTTCTTATGCCTATCTCGACTTCACCAAAGTGATCAGAACTTGCTACTGGTTCAATACTTCCTTCAGTCATCTACTATAGGAGTTATGGTATAACTTCTCCAGCCCAGGAGGTTAATTTGACTTCAATAATTTCAGCTTGTAAAAGACTTGTTCTTCTGGGATTGCTAATGGCCTTCATTTTTTATTTGTACTTCCCAGAAACTTTGGTTCCAGAAATTTGCCTCTAGACTCCTCTATGAAAAGTACAGAGAAGAACACACATAATTATCCAGCTGATTATATGAAATAATTTTGTGCAACATCCCCAAATATCCAGTGGTTTCCTTTGTCCATCTTTTCGTCTATTTATCCTCAAAGAGCCTTTTCAGTAATTTCTATTCAGATCTCCAGTGAGCTCTCTATCCTCTGTAATTTCTGATGTTCTGACTCAGTATGACTCTCTCTCTCAGCATGACTCTTTCTCATCGTTATTCCCCCTCTACACATCCTCATGCATGAGCATTTAGAATGATACACAGTCATCTGAGTTTGGGACATGTTTTCTTTGAGACCTTTGTTCACCTTTTCAATACAGAGCCATACAAAAAGGCTACATATTTTTAGCTTGAATTATTTTAATTTTAGATTAAAAGATAAAAAATAGAGGAACAAAAGCAGTGTCACCATTAGAGAGTATACAGAGTGCATGTAGTCTGTAACATGCTGTGCTTGCCCTGAAAGCATATGAACAGGAAAAAGAATAAAGAGAAAATTGACTGTAGCATAGTGGCACACCTTATATACTACAAAAACGCCATCAAATTAAGGTTAAGTTCTGAGTTGTACTAAAGTTCATAGAATCAAATCTACACATTAGCTCCACAGAGACGGTAAGTAGATTTATGCTTCCACTAAAAGCTGCACAGGGTAAAGGACTTTAGCCAATATAAACATTTACTTTTTTTTCATGTCTTCATCCTCCTGTCCTCAACCCCGAACTTGTTCCTCACAGATACTCTTTGTGAAAGGTTTGTTTGGGGGGGCAGGGGGGAAGGAGGAAAAAAAAGAATAATAATAATAATAATTTAGGTCTGTCTTTACAAATGAAAAAGGAATCATGCTGATTTCATCATGGCCAGTCATGAACCTGCTGGAGCCATGGGCTCAAATTCAGGTCAGCAGTGTGGCATTCACACTGAACTACATGACACATTTAATTGCCAATGAATTATTTAGAGCAGACAAGGCAAACTGCATAGGAAAGAAATTTAGAAATAATTTAGACTCTGCTGCTTTGCAGAAAAACGTCTTTGTCTAAAGGTAAAGGACTATGTTTCAGTCTTTGCTATTTTAAACTAGCTAACTCAGGTGCTGCTAGGAAAATGGCTATACTTGGAGCCCAGTTAGGACAGCAAGACCCACCTGCGAAGCTGAATGATTGTTCAAGTTTTTATCCTAAGCTGAGCTTTCTCAGGTGAAAGTGGCTGGAAGATAGACATACCCTTCTTCACCAAGACAGCCAGCACATTACATGTCCATGCCATTTTAAGGAGATAAATGTTCGGATATAAACGGTTATACATCTTCACTGCATCTTACTCACTCCTAGAGCTCAGAGGTCATCAAAGTTTTTTAGGGCTTCTACAAGCCATAAAAGAGGTGTTACTGAATCCAGCCCCAGCTAAGTTTTCCCCTCTATTGTATAAAAATGTCTCCTTCATGTTCCCATCACTTTTTTTTTGTTGTTTTAGAGGACTGAAATGGGTCTATAAGAAGAATAACATTAAAATGTTAGAGGGTCTCGTGATAGTTCTGTGTAGCTGCAGCTTACACAACACCTCCTTTTCTTGGTCAGAGAAGTAGAAGCTAAGCTGTCACTTTTAATTTTCATATACGTAGTTTCTGACTCAAGACCCAGTACACATCACTCAAGTCCCCAGGTTTTGAATAGGAGCAGAAGGCCCTCAGCAATTTCAAGTATAGACCTGATATTCCCTACTGCCTCACACAGTTTGGATGTATTTTCATTTACCCTCTTATTCTGGGCTTCTGGAAGGGGCCCAGTAACTCTTAAAATGCCCTCTCCATGTTCTTTGGCTCCATTCACTCCTATCGTGTAATAAAGTGCTGAAATTTAAAAAATAAACCTGAAGACATAGCAAATAAAGATGTAGTTTGCCTCTCTGAGAAGAATGTCACCCTGTCATCCCCTCATTATTAGAGCAACAAAGCAGGGGCACGAACATGATTAATTCGGTTGCTGGAGTTAGGGCCTGACTATCAAAGTGTATGAGTCCTTACTTTGAAAAGAGTCCAAGGGAAGTCAGTGAGAATAATCAAAAGATCAAGGTTCATGCATTAAATGAGTTGTATAATTAGGTACTTACTGAAAAGTTATTATGGAAATTTATTTATTGAAATAAATTCATAGATATTTCTCTCAATCAAGCATTGTCTTTAGCTCATTCCTACTGTTCTCTTAGTACACAAAAAGAATTTCATGCTAAATATTTACTTCAAAACAGAGAATTTCATTAACATTGGTCCTTTCTCCAGATTATAGAAAAGAAATTTAGAAATTAAATGTTTCTGATAGATCATATATTGCTTAGGAAGTGTAAGCTGAAAATGATTGTACCACCCAGTGTTTTTTTCAAGTGAACACTAGCACACTGTATTTGAACTGAGAAGCATAATTTGAGTGTCCTTCCTTGGCAGAAAGTCATTCCCTTCTCAACATGCCACCTTGGCAGCCTTTGCAGCAGTGTACATTTCGGTGAGTAACCAACTCTGTTTATTTTCATTTATACAAGACAAAAGTCAGAAAGTCATTTGCTGTATATTGTAAAGTGATGTCTTGCCTGGATATCCTGGATAGATAAAAGTTTTTATCCTCCCAGTTTGAAAGCAAAATAAAACTACTAACAGCTGAAATAAAACCAGCTCTATTAAGAATACAGAAAAGATTCAACTGCTTCACATCCTTTGTTAAGAAGCAACAAAAAGTGTAATGTTAAAGTATATTTGATGCCTCATATTATTCACATATAAAATGCAGTGCTTATCTGTCTTACAGGGTGATATTTTAACTTACCATTCCAATTAACCTTTATATGTTATGCCTTTTCTTTATTGCCACCTTTTACTTGACTCACTGCTTTTAAACTTCAGGCATTAAGGAACAAACATTTATGTGATGTAGTTTCATTTGACCTCCATAGAAGTGCAGCATGGATGAACTGGCACAATCACTCCCAGAGGCCTCCAAGGCGCTACTGCAATGCAAGTGAATAAAAACCATCAGTAACTAGCAGGGAATTGTAAGGACATGCTGCAGCAATCACAGCTGATTTTCTACATCTGACCAATGACATTTCTTCAGTATGGGCTACACTGTTTGCATGAGTGACCACTCAAATTGAAGTTTAAATAATAAAAAAAGAAAGAAAAAAAAAAAAAAAAAAAAAAAAGGTGATTCCATCACACATGTTGTAAAAATCAGAGGAAAACAACAACAATAACAACCACTTAATCAAATTAGATAATGGAATTGTGCATGTACTGGGAGCTTGCCACTATTTATTCTGCCCAGGGAAAAGCCGAAATCTGGAATAATACTGATGAACAACCTCCACTTAATTTTTGTGACCTCCCTGACATCATGGCCCCCAGTTGAGAAATGGCTCTCTAAAGCATCTGATAGTAGTTTTTGTTAGAACAGGTTATTGCTTTCATCTGGCATGACATCTGGCTTCTGTATTTCAGAAGCGGTGGCTCCTTAGTCACATTTACAGAACATTTAGGTTCTGACTGTGAACGGTATTTAGGCATAAAATCCTTATCCTAATTGATGTCAATTATTGATGTCAATTCCTTGTGATTTCAGATCTTCCTACAGTAAGTGAGCAAATTTTGATGGGGCTGTAAAATAAAATCAAAGTTATCATTTGCAATATTACTGTGTAATAGTGATCTATGTGTGAAAGAAACATTGAATATGAGAAATTAATATCCTCTTAGGTAAATTTAAGTTTCTTCAACTGCTTCTTCATTTCTTTCTTTTTTCAAGATGTACTTCAATTCTACGTTAACAGACTCCTCAAAACTTCTGAAACCACTCTTGGTCTTTGCTTTTATCATCTGTGGAATTATATGTGGTCTGACTCGTATCACCCAGTATAAGAATCATCCAGTTGATGTTTACTGTGGCTTTCTCATAGGAGGAGGAATTGCTCTCTATTTGGTAAATATAATACTCATGTAGTTAAGTTTTAGCAAATAAAACTGAAAGGGCTGTAATAAGAGTACTGGTATTTTTTATGAAAACTTTTCATCATGGTCATATGCCATAATTAAAAATATAGTCAAAATGTGTTGAAGATGATGATGTTAGGGATAATCACTTTAAAAATAAACAGGAAAAAGCAAATATGTATTTCAATTTAAAGTGCCATAACAGTGCATAAAGTGGTATATAATGATCTAGCATTGTATACAGAAACAGCTCTGACATTATGTGCTTCATTAAATACTTAAAGATACTCATCTTTTCTACTCCACATTTACAAGTATAACACAAGAAAAATATTGGATTAATTGGTATTTGTTGCCAGCCTGAGTTTATATTGCCAATGTTAGCTTTATGATCTCAAAAAAATGGTTGAATTAATATGCAGCAACTCAGCTGAGTAAATTGCTGAACCTACAAGAAATCAAAGGCAATATTACACCCTTATGATTTTTTGGAGCTCTTCGGGAAATTATGCGGGGGAAATAGGATGCCCAAGCCGGGTTATTCCTGTGCTTTTCCTCTGTACTTGGTTGAAACAGGTGGAGCACCTCAGAATGGTCCTGTAAGGGAGTAGTAGGATAGGCCTGTTTGTGTCTGTCAGTGGGAAGCTCATCCACCATTTGCTTTTGCTTGCTGCTCTCAGTATGCCTCCAACATGACTGCTGCTGCCCTAGCTGTTCAGCACAGTGTCAACCCAGGTGCCTGTGAGCAGTCAGTAACTTCTACTGACAACTTTTTTGCTCCAGTATGGGCAGGTGTACAGAAGAGTCTTAACAGCCAGTGGGATGTTTTTGACCCCCAAGAAGTCAATGATGAATTTTAGTATAATACTAAAATAAGGTCATATCCTATCCCCCTTTTTTCTGTGATAAGATAATCTAAGGTACATGCAAAGAGTTTACAAAGGTGACTGGGGGGAAAATGGCTTTCACAGTGGCAGAAGAAAAAGCAACCAGGGTAGATAATAGAAACCCCATGAGCTACTAAAGTCAGTTTCTATGATTGCACTGTGAGCAGAAAGGCACTCTGTTGAGAATATTATTTCAAATGATTAAGCTGTTGTAGACTCTCATAAATGGAGCCGTTTTTCCCATGTTTGAAATCCACAAACAAGTATGCTCTTTGTTAGGTCTTCTCCATATACTGTTGCATGACAACATACATCAGAGAGTACATTGTCCTGGATATCCGTAGTCAGTAAATCTGCCCTGAAAACTACACACCAATAAGAGGAAGGGGAGGGGAAATCATGTGAAACTACAAATAACTCTGAAAGGAGTGTAAAGAACAAGTAACCTAAGTGATTGAGTCAGGCATTTGACCCTTTCATGGAATATTCTCTCTCAGTAGAGTCTTTTTAAAATGAAAGCATTTTATAGTGAGTGGTGAATAAGAAGATGTTGTATGACTAAATCTTGTTACAGTTCTGCACAGCTTGGAAAGCAATGGACTTAAAGTTGATAAATTGTTCTATCATGTAGATATTGTATTACATGGTTATTATGCAGTAGAAAGGGCAGAATCACAGAGCAGAGAACAACTCAAGCTGTATCAAGATTCAGTAAAACAGAGCAGACAGTAGTGTAGCTGTACAATAGCTTTGCCTAGAAGACTGCAAACATTTACTTTGTTATTTACATAACAAAACGTTCTTTCTTCAGCTGTATCTGTTGCTTTATAAAATGAAGAAAACTGAAGGAGGCTAAATCTTTTCCTCAACTATCTATTGCCATGAACTATGTGCCCTAGTTGTCCTACTGAGCCTACTGCATACATATCTAGATGTACTAGACTGAGGACAGAATTTGGAGTAAGGATATACTGGTGAGGAAAGGAAAGTGAGCATACCTTGTCAGTTAAGCTGGACTAATTCTATCACTCAATATTTATTTAAAGGCAGAAGAATATAATTAAAATACCTTAAAATGTCTCTTTTTTCCATAACTGATTGCTGATGCTTCTGTTCAAATATCAGGGCCTGTATGCTGTGGGGAATTTCTTACCAAGTGACGAGAATGTGTTTCACCCAAATTTTCACAGAGAACCTCTAAGGTCTTTGACAGACCTCAGCCAAGATGCTAACAGAATCCTGCCAGGCAAAAATGGTAGCAGCAGTGATGGCATTGTCTCTCACCGTACAGAAAGTATCCTGAATAGAAACCACAGAGATTCAGGGTCTCTAACCAATATCAAGAGAGCAAATGCTGATGTAGAAATAATAACACCACGAAGCCCAATGGGAAAGGAAAATATGGTTACTTTCAGCAACACTTTGCCAAGAGTCAACACACCATCCTTGGAAGATCCAGCAAGACGAAATGCAACAATACATGCATCAATGGATTCTGCCCGTTCCAAACAGCTGCTTTCCCAGTGGAAGAACAAGAATGAAAGTCGAAAGTTGTCACTGCAAGTAATAGAGACTGAATCTGGCCAGTCACCACCAAGGGCTATTGAAATGAGGTCAAGCTCAGAACCCTCCAGAGTGGGTGTAAATGGTGATCATCATGGCCCAACTAGCCAATACCTGAAAATTCAACCTGGCAGTGTACCAGGTTGTAACAACTCAGGTCTTTCTGGAGGGCCAAGGGTCTCTATTCAGTCACGTCCTGGCTCATCCCAGCTAGTACATATTCCTGAAGAGACTCAGGAGAATGTGAACACATCGCCCAAAAGTAGCTCAGCTAGAGCTAAATGGCTGAAAGCTGCCGAGAAGAGTGTTGCATGTAGAAGCAACAGCCAGCCAAGAATCATGCAAGTAATAGCCATGTCTAAGCAGCAAGGAGTGCTTCAGGGCAGTCCAAAGAGTTCAGAGGGAAGCACAGTCACCTGTACAGGAGCCATCAGATATAAAACCTTGACAGACCATGAGCCAAGTAGCATTGTCAGAGTTGAGGCCCATCCAGAAAATAACAGACCTGTAATTCAGATGCCATCAGAAGGTGAAGGAAGTGGGTCATGGAAATGGAAAGGTCCTGAAAAAGTCACCCTTCGTCAGACATATGAGCTAAATGATCTTAACAGGGACTCTGAGAGCTGTGACTCCTTAAAAGACAGTTATGGTTCAGGTGACAGGAAAAGGAGCAACATAGACAACAGTGAGCATCACCATCATGGAATCACTACGATAAGAGTCACGCCAGTGGAGGGAAGTGAGATTGGCTCAGAGACTCTGTCCATTTCTTCTAGCCGGGACTCAACACTTCGAAGAAAAGGCAACATCATTTTAATCCCTGAGAGAGGGAGCAGTCCAGAGAACACCAGAAACATCTTCTATAAAGGCACATCCCCCACACGAGCATACAAGGACTGAGAGGAGACATATCAGCTGGTCCGTACCACCACAAAGTAAACACATCTTGACACAGGTTCTGCTCTCTTTGTTTTGAGCTTTGATGTGCCAAATTATTGACCAGCAGCCCAAATGTTGTTGAACACTGCTGATGTGCAATGTGCATGAGCCTGTGGAAAGCGTGTGGTGGGGGGAAAAGCACAATGCCAGAACCTAACTAATGTGAAACATTTTCATGCAACTTGTTTCTTCAGACTCAAAACATTTATCTGAGGGGGTGATGATGTCAATCAAAACAATGGTCTTGAACACAGACACTTTATTTCCTGAATGTGTCAACTTTTTTATTTATATTTGTGTCCAAAATCGACTGAATTTTTCACAGCAAAGGCTGTATCAGTGGTATATATTCACCTTTGCAGAATTTGCACCAAATCTTTACTACAGGATGGTGCTGATAACTTTACATGTTTTGAAAAATTGCATACTTACTAGATTCTACAAACACATGACATATTGATGTGCAGTTACTTTAAAAGTAATATTGCTAATACTATGATGATGCTGGCTGCATTCATTTAGCGTAGAAAATATTTACAGCTTTGTTATAGTGGATCTGTCACATTCAAAGATTGCAAAGGTTTTGTGTAGTTCTTTAAGATGTCTACTGCAACAAAAAATGTGTGGGTGCCATTCTATTAGAATGGAATAACTATCTATTTTGAATAGTTTTGCTGCTACTGCTCAACTTTTGTTTAAGAACAGGTGCTACTAATGAAGAGGCTGCTTCTTAGTGGGCTAACTTGTAGAATTGTTTTAAATTATGTTTTTTAAGGGGTCTTTTAAAGTACTACAAGTAATTCACATTTTACATTTTTAAACCTCTTATCCTGTCCTTCAGCAACCCTTCCATTTTTCTATTAGTTTTTAATCATATAATGCAGGACACCAATAACTGCAAGATGTGCAAATGTGAAAGATGAACCCTGAGTAAATAAAAATAAATGGCCACTTTCCTGACCGGCTTCCAAGGAGACAGTAATTAATATCATAGCTCACACTTAGAAGCAGTCATTCACCTCACTTGCTTAGTATGCCACAAGAACAATCACAAGTTTCACCCCAATCACCATCATTTAGGGGATTTATGCTTCGCTTTAAAAATGGAATGCCTCGGTATTGCAGAATCACTGAATGAGTGTTGCATTGTGCCACTACTACTGTTCACCTCCCTTGAGACACCCTCCAGAGCCTTCTTAAGCATTTTTTTTTTTTCCCCACCACTGCCACTTAAGAATATGGAGGGTCTCTCCACCTGAGAGAACATGGATTATTTTAGTAAATTGAGCTTTGGATATAATGAAAGAACTTGCCTGCTAAAAATCTCCATTGCCAAAAATTGTTGAAAGGATAAGCTCTGAAAGGAATAAGCATAGCATGTCCCAGGCATGCTAGAAGAAATGCCTCATTACAATTGGCTCTGACTTAAATAACTTAAACCATGAAGGAAGCCACAGGCAGTGTTTGCCCAGTGCAGCTCCTCATTCTCTTCTACATTATTTCCACCTGAAAGAGAACTACAATCAGACACCTCCCAGCTCCCCTGCTAGGAGGGGGAGGAAATGGCTTAGCAGTCCCTCACAGAATAAGTAGTAGCAGATCAGGTCTGTTCTCTGGCTTCTTGAGAGGAGTGTTTTGCTCTAAGTCCTCTTCTGATGTAGGGTATCAGAGAACCAGATACATACTACATAGAACCCGTCTACAGACCCTACCCCACAGAACTATGAGGAAAAGCCCACCCTACCCCAGCCAAGTAGGAGGTAGAAGAAAGAATCATCCCATCCCAAGAAGATAAATAGCACAACACACACAGACCAAAAAAAACCAAAACAAACCAAAACAAAAAACCCCAAGCCCAAACCTCCACAACCCACAAAAAAGCCTCAAAACCAAAACAAAATCCCAAACCCACCCCCAATCCTAAGTAATTTCAGAAGTATGCAAATGGTGTTTGCTAATCTGTATAGAAGAAGGGATTCAGAGCCAATGGAAAGCTTTCTATACCTTCCCAGTTATACAGGTGCTCCAGGCTTAGCTGAGTGCTGTCAGCCAACCTTGTCAAGCAATGCTTCCCTCACATGCCCTTCACCCAGTGCTGTGGAAAGGTGTTGGTCCTTAGAGGAAATGATGGCACTTTTCCTGCTAGTAACAGAAGACAACCCCATCATACATTTGGTGATTGGGAGGAAGTATTCTGCAGGTTACGTGTAAGAAGCTAACCAGTAGGGTTGCAGCATATTGTGTATGTTAAAGGCACAGTATGTTGAAGAGACAGTTTAAGGCACATTAGCTAGGAAAAATAATCATAGATGCCAGGGGAAAAAAAAAAAGAGTAATTTTTTAGAAATATGTTCTCAGACTCTAGTATTTACAAGTCAGGATTTGTTTTTTTCTTTTTAAAAGGATGAATCTTTAGTCCTTGGTATTTAATATCAAATTTTGTACAAGATTCCTAGGAATTACAAACATGTGGATTGTCACAAACAAAACCCTTTGGATTTAGTTTAATCTAGGTATGTGATAAAGCAGGCAAGATTAGCTTTGAAGGAATAGGCAAGATACAATCACTGTTGGCCTATCAATGCAGGGAAATAAAATGCAATCATTTGTTAGTTTGTAAGTGCAGGGGAAAAGAACATAAGTAGATGAACCTGGAAATAATGGGAAATTGAAATGGAGAATAATGGCAATAAAGCAAAGATTAGAAAATGTTCCCTCTGGCAATTTAGCTGTATTGGAAACAGCAGGATTCCTGGTGGGAGTGTTTGTTCTTTATTCCTTGGTTTTAGTCAGATATATATTGGCATATGTGTTGCTTTTATTACTCTAAAACTTGCTGCACTATTTCAAGTGCAGTGTGATATTTTTCCTAAGGTTTCCTATTTCTTAACAAAAGATTTTAAAGCTCTTGTGTAATCATTGAAATTGTGTTCTTTACATAAATATTGATATATTCTTTTTTACTCAAAGTGCCAAAGGCTACTCTTTTTAATAATGGCTTATCAAATTATATTACATTAGAGAGCAGAAATGTAATAATATATACATTGGAACTCAGACCTCTGCATGTATATTTGATAAGGAGCCTTTTGTAAAAATTACTCTTTGTTTACATTCCACTGATACCTTAATTTAAAATTAATCAAATAAATTGACAGGTGACATCTTCTTAGCGTTCTGATTTTCTTACTTGCTAACAGGCACAAATTTCTTTGTTAGGCTGTGCTTTACTGAGAAAAGAAAATACTCAAAAATAAAATATGTTTTTAAATGAGAATTCTCTATATAAAGTATTGTGTTTAATAAAATGTTATGCAATGTTTTCAAATGGAAAAAAATTTGTAAATTGCTATAAATGTATTTTGTTAAATAAGTACAGATCAATGCTACTGTGTGAGTTTATTGTGCTAACATCATGAAAATAAAGATAAAATTCCTCACTGATGTTCAGTCATCTCTGTGGTGAAACAAAGTCTCATTCCCCCTGAGATTATTTTTCAATATTATATATCTCATGACACGTAAAAGTGGTCATCAGTGGGAAACCTGAAAACCTTGCATAGTTATAAGAAGTTATGAGGAACAGTGTCCAGACAAGCTTGTCTATCCAAAAAACACTTTACAAAAAAAGGAAGCAAGTGAATTGGGAACTTTAGGCCATGGGAGGACACGTCTGCTAGATCATTCTGCAGGACCAGCTGCATTGCTAAGCCCCTAATGCCTCTAAACCACCTTGCTAGTGTTGGGTAGAGCTGCCAGACACGGTGAGGCCCACCTTGGATTTGTGAACAAGAACAGGGCAGATGTCGGGAGCAAACCTGAGAGGAAGGGCTCTCTCCAGGGGAAGAAGTTAGGATGCAGGAGTCATCAGCTGACATACACCCTTCGCTGGCAACATACACTTAGCAGCATGCTGTCAAAAACAGTCTTATCTAGAAGCTGCACAAGGTATGTAACAGCAAATGCAGTCTCCAAGGCTGTCCTGAAACACCCTGAAACAGGACAACAGCAGGGCTCTAAGTGCCTGGGATGGAAGACACCACTGTAGCTGAGGCATGCATGGACATTGCCAATGGCATAATAAGGACCACAGGGACTAGCAGGGCCCCTGCAATACATGGCAGCAAAGCAAATGGACTCCAAGAAGCTTTCCCACGTGTGCCTGGGCCTTTGTGCAGGCTGCCACCTTGTAGCTGCGTGTCCTTCTAGCAGGTGACCTGCCTCGGCTGGGGTGGTGGAGGGACTGGGCTGCTGATGGCACTGGTGGCTCCAGCCAGGCACTGCACTGCTCAGTGGTACAACGTCATACATGTGCCACGCTCCCAGCGAAGGCATGCTGGGGTTGACTGTTGTTACCCCATGCTGTGGTGCAGATCTGGGTCACTTGGCAATCTCTGTCCCAGGGCTTTCATGACAATTTAAGACAGGGGCCCTTGGGCAAAAGAGAATTGAAAAACAGTATGTTGTCTCTCAGAGAAAGGGAAGTGTACATACAGTTATGATGCTGCTCCTCCCTCTGTGGTGACTGAAGGAGCTCCCTGCTTGTGGCTGGGACTGGAGAATGTCCTGACCCCACTGCATGAGCAGGCAGTTTCAGGAGAGGCCTCTCCTTTGGCCAGGAGCAGATGCTGGTGTGGCAGCCCGTTACCTGCCCCAGCAGACAACTGCCTTGAATGAGGCTGTGTGAAGGGTGAGGGCTGGGGACCAAGGTTATGGTGTCCCACCCTCTAGGACACGTACTGGTAGCTTGGGAAAGCTACAGGCAGCCATGGCCAGGTATGGCTCAGAGAGACCCTGGGAAGGAGTGCAAGAGAGTAAAACAGTTGCTGCTAGGATATGACTGTGCTGAAAGTTGACATCTACTACAAATCTGATGACTTCTCCTCTGGGAATGGCCCCTTCCACGGACTACAAAGGGGCCTAGACAATTAGTTCAAACATTTTAAAAGGCACATTTTAAACATCTAAAGTTAAGCTAAAAATGAAGTCCCCCTGTGAAGGATACCTTTGATGTAGAGGTTATATTATAAAACTCAATCTAAGATGAGAAACTACCTCTACTGACAAACCTCATCTTATTCTCTTAGACCATTCTGGCTACAGCAACACTGTCACTAAATTAAGAGAGCTCACTGTGATCCAGATTGATGACTGTATCTAATCACACAAAGGAGTTTTCAAAGGTATGAGTGATTAAACTGAAATTTAAATCTATTCTGTGCTCAATTTTAAAATACCTTCAGATGTCTTGATATAAGAAGCCACATAAGACAAGATTGTACCGTAATCAGGTTGCTATAGATTTATGAAGACCTTTTGTATGACAGAATAGTGCACAGCTAATTTGGCAGGAACATTTTAAAGGCATTACAAACCTGGTTCATAAAATTGTGAATAAAATCTCTTCACAAACCTTATAGCACAGACTGTATCAAACATTGGACAAAACTAACAAGTGTCTCCATACTGCACATTCAAAATGAAAGTAAGGGAACTCCAGCTGCACACATGTGCATACACATGCACACATAACACAAAGTTAATGTACTCAAGCCAGGCTTTAGAAAGAGAAAGCTAAACATAATTTAAATCAAGGAACAAATTGTGGCAAGGCTACAAATACTCCCTCTAAAATTTTCCTGCTTTGCCTGCAGTAATCTCTTCAGGCATTCCAAATATGCATAAAGACATCATTTGGTTATACCTCCCATGGAAGAAATCTGTTCCTCCAGTGGTTTGCCATAAAGGATAATAGGAAACTTGGACGTTCCATGGCTTTACCAGCATAGCCCTGCTAAAAACAAGAGATAAGATGAGAAATCATCCAGAACTCAAGCAAGTCTCTTCAGACCTAGAAAGCACCTCTTATGTTTGAGAAGAAAAAAAAAAAAAAAAAGGAAAAAAATTTTTTTTTCTTTTTTTCTCCCCCCCTTCCCCGCCCCCAGAAAAATCTCCCTATCTTCAAAGGCCAACTGTCATTCAGATTTTTCCAGCTGTATTACTCTTCCAGTGATGCTCAGAGATAAATGAGACTCATAGGGATTTGTGGATCTGTGAAGTCTCTGCAGCTACTAAATGATGCATAAGGGAAAGCTCTGCTCTCTCACCAAATCATTCAAAGGAGACTGGAGCATATCTGGGTGCAATGTGATCAACAGAATTTGATTCTTTCCCTATTTCTTTTCCTGCTTCAAACTGAGCTTGTTGATTACAATGTCTGTTACTACAATGTACTAAGGCCAGAAAACTAGCTCTGCTAAGAGACTAACATCACACAATTGGGAGCAACAGCTTTACCTGTAAAGTATATAACAATATAATCAACACTTTGTAAACAATAGCCACGTTTGAATTTTCCCTAAAACTAGCTATAATGTTTTTATAGTTAGTATAGCCTATGTTTATCAAAATCTTCAGTATGCATCCTCTTGGTGTTTTTGCATATACATATTCATGTGATGTCCATTGTCTGAGCTACATAATTCGCACTGAGGGCTAGTCACCCTGGAACTTGTTTGCTTTAGACCAGAAGAGGTGTGGATACTTAGCAGAGTGCCAGGTGTACATTTCTTTTAGCAGAGCATCACCAGGGGCTGAAAATCTGTTCCCAGGCCCAAAAGAAGTATTAGCTAAATCCTCTGCACAGTATCAGTTGCAGTCTCCTCTGGTACTTATCTTTCTGTATAGTCTGAGACAATTATCTTCACTCTTATCAGGGAAGAGAGTTTTCACTGAAGTGTTTCCAGCACCCCCTATTTCACAACACTGAGAGTGCGCCAACCTGGCAGGGGAATAGTTGTAGGCTTTGACCAATTCTAGGTTTTAGTTTTGCAAGAACTACCATGTGTCTGATGCCAAATTAATGCCTTGGTTTACTACCAGAGACAATGAGGTTTCCACCCTTTAATAATGAGCAGAAAAATGGAAGAGAAGCATGTGGTTTAAATGATCAGGACAGCTAAGACTTTATATATCACGTTCTGCTTGGTTATACAAAACAAAAATGCTGTGAGCTCTGTATGCCTAACAGACTGCAGACTGATCTAATCTGCTAAACCAAGGCAGACCACAGGAAAAGGTTTCTTAAAATGCTATCATTTTAAGGAGATTTATGAAAGAGTCCTCCTTTCACTAACCTTTTTTATGATGCAGGTAGAAGAATTCAGATACAAGCTAGCAAAAAAACCCCACCCTTACACAAGAAAAGAAAACGAGCCAGGAGGAAGTTCTAACAATGAGTCAGGAGAAAGTTTAAGGTGCTTTCCAAACTGGAAGATTAAGTACCACTTAGCAAAGCACAAAATCATCATTTGTAAATTTGTACATGATGTTTATCAAGTAGAGTAGGCAGATGGTTAGTACAATCAGTGCTTTCTTAATCCCTCTTCAATTATTCATCAAATAATTGAATACAGGGTCACTGTAAAACAATTCATTTCCTCCATAGTTAAGATACAAAATGTGCTCTTGTCATTGGGAGGGGGCAGGGAAGAAAGCAAAGGCACTGATGAGAGTATGTTTTAATCTGTGAAGTGATACAAAAGCTACATGAATACATGAATAGATTCAGGATTAAAAATTTGGAAAATTACAAGGAAGACGAATAGTTAATTCAACACTGGACATGGAACTAACACAACTAAAATACTTCAGAACTTGTGAGAGGAGGATATTGCCAGGTCAAGCTCACAGAGTGGATTTTTAGCAAGGATGGCGAGTTGGGCAGTAGCAGTTGTGTGCCACTAAGCAGTGTTAGACTGTATAAATGGTCTGTTGTTATAAAGAAAAAACCTGTAGAGAGACATGGCAAGAGATCTGCTGCCATAGAAACAAACGTAGCTGCTAGATACACCGCATCATTGCTACACTAAGGACAAACCATGGATCAGCAGTATACCATAAACTGCATCTAACTTGCTTTGTTCAATAAGATTTAAAATCTGAAACAGATACATGATGATCAATTATTATATATAACACAACATAGCTGCACAGACTTGGCATACTTTCTCACAGGACTTAATAACTAGTGGAAAACTGGAGATTAAAAACTCTAAAAAATTGAATATTATTCAGAAGCTTTAATCTTTGCATCCTCAGAAAAATTAAGAAAAAAACCTCTAGTGCCTGATCCTTCATTTCTTATCCAGGCAATACCCCGATAGCAGTTACAGGGTGCTTTATGTGTGCAGTTTTTGTACCTATTTCCCACAGAATGAAGTTCAAATACCATATTTCTAATGCAAGACCATCTCTCCTATTCCAATTGATGGTACTTTCTTGTACATAAGGAATCCAGCTGCCAGAATCATACACTACAACACTGCACATCTCATCTTCTGTTATAGCCAGTCTTGCACCAGTCTTGTAAAGACTTACCAGCCTAAAGTGCAACTGCTTTATGTGGAATAAATAAACTCTTTGAACAAATAAAAATAAGCCACTCTCTAAATCACTGCAGAAACTGGACTTTAAAGTTTACTTTTAGAAAAAATGATAATGACAACGCTTCAAGGCTGAAATGTTATTTCTGTGTAGTCAGTATCTCATTGTTCTTAATTCTATAGTGAAGTGCAAATGTATTTCTCTTTTAAAATTATGGCACCATGCAGCATTAGATTATCCAGAGAGAGTTAATGTTGATATATAGCTAATATGTTGCATTCTGAGGCCACCTGATTCTCACTTCCTTAAAAGGATTTGACTACATGAAACAAATTAGTAGTATAATAACTTACAGGGAGAGATGTAATATCTGTTATGTGTATTATATTTAGGGCACAAAGATGACATTTGGTAGATGTTATCATCTCCTGCAACTGTATTAACCTTTACTGAGTGCTGCCAGTTCCTGGTAGAATTCTGATGATATCACTTAAATGGGAAAAAATTTATATGTTTGAAAACTATTCAGTTTTGCTTTCTTCTGTGAGACCAAAATAAGGTGTGCCATTTAAATGCACTCCTACATGGATTTCACTGCATAATGGTACCCAGTGGCAGCAGCTTACACAGTAATGCTGCTTTGTATTAAAAAGCATGAATTGACCTATGTAAACTGCAGTAATTGTTTCCTGCATTAATGAAAAGATCTTTCATCTTTGCAGAACAGGAAATTCAACTGAATTAAGAAGCTATTAATCAAGAAGTTCAGATATTCGCAATGTTTACACAACTCTGGTACCAATACCATAGAACAACCTATGCAAGCAGAAGCCCCTGGATATGAATATCACACATATATCATGTTAAGCATAAAAGTGTTGAAAGTACTTTCAATCTATGTCTTTTTGAGAAGACATATACTTTCCAAATATGGAAGCAATACACATTTTTAGACATTTTGCTGAGCATCCATTTGATTCTGGTGACTCTTCACCTTGCTGAGAAAAGGACTGCCTTTTGGCTCAGCAGTGTTGGTTTCTGGGAACATACTATGCCACATCTCTGTTGACTACATTGTCTCTCCACTGAACACAAAGTTCAAATCTATGAGTCTTCTGCTCCTAACTGCCTGAAAGGAGTCTTAAGAAAGAAAACTCTTCCATTTGGGTTGGCCTTGTTTTTACTCCTTGAGAGTGCTTGGTATATATCAGAGTAATGAGTGCCAGTTAAGAAGGTGAGAGAAAAGGACAGAAGGTTTGTATATTGTACGCTGTTTCTTTTCAAACTGTCATCTACGTCACCTTAAAAAAAAAAAAAAAAGATTAAGTGGCTCTTGGGACAGTGAAGACCCAGTTATAATGAACAAGATCTTTTAACTATCATAGTGGATGTTAAAAATTTCTGCAACTCTGTATGTTACCTAACATAACCACTCAGTGTTTTCAGGATCTGAATTCCACTGAATTGACTGGAATCAGATAAATCTGGGGGAAACGTATACTGTCAATTCAACCCAAGATTAAATAACCTCATATGCTGAAATCAAACAAGGAATCTTATAGCTGCTGTTAACACTTACAGCTCTGCCCACATAAACAATCCTGACATGACATAATGTCAAAATATGGCACACACATGGACATATATATGATTGATGAGTGGATTAAATTAATTTCTAACATATTAAAAAATAAAAAGAAACATCTCCTTGAAATTACCAGAATTATTTGATAACTGCCAGTAAGAAACCAGATGCACTATCCTTAGTATGACTATGTAGAACACGTAGATTCACACAAGCTCAGTGCAGCCCTGGCTATCCTTGTTTCAGCATTAGTAGTCTGTGTGAGGTTTTGGGCTTTGAAAATTGTCAGCAATAAGAGCCTGGGAAATTACAAACCTGGGGTAGTAGTAGCAGGGGTCAGTGATTAACCAGCATGGAAATTGCTGACAAGCAACAGAACAAGGACAAGAGAAGACAACGAGGTCTGGAAACCTTTGCTGTCTCCAGTTTCTTCTATTCTCCTTTAACGCTCTTAGAAAAATGGAAATCCAGGTATTTTTAAAATTTTTTAATATCTAGCACTCCTCACCGTAGCACTGATGCCATGTCCTAGTACCCTCTCTTCTTTTCTCACAAAAACTTCAACTCCATAGAATAGGTTGTGTTTACTCATTTCTTCCTTTTATCATATCATTACTTTTCTTTTTCCTTAGATTGCACGTGTTCTGGGAAGCAGAACCTCTCCCTGTGTTTGTCACACAGTGAGAAAGTAGTGATTGTAACCTATATAGATGGCCATAATATATATGTCAAAAAATGACCCTAGAAGCTAATCTCCGCCAAGCATTTATGTGCTAGCAGTCAGGACACCAGGGAAGGTACTGCATAACCCAACATACACTGCTATACCACAGCCCATTGAGACACTATAGGGTCCTACTGTATTGGCAGTATGAATCCCTGGCAGCATTATGCCCCTTTGCCTACAGAAATAAAAGCTGACTGACACACACTTCTGGCTGGCTGATACTGCTTCAAGGCACCTATTTTTAATGCTCTCCATTCCTTCTCTCCCTACTAAGAAAGGACAAAAAGATTCTACAGAAGGGAAGTGCAAATAATGTGCAGTACCATCACACGTACCTTTCAAAACAGGAGAGTGCCTTCCAAAGCAGATCAAATAATCAGGACTAACAAAACTACCAATGTAAGCAGGGGCTAATTATTAACCCACGCTAACAAATGAAAGCTGCAGCATTTCAGCTTTCCCCTTAGTGATGAAATTCGAAACCTCAAAATGAGAAATATTCTAGCAGCAACCTAGCAAATGTCCTAACCTTCTCTCTCACCACTCTGTCTTTCCTGTCCATCGAATCCAATTGACTGACAGGCAATTTGTATGAGCCTTTGTACTATATAAGCTCCAGTAATTCCTTCTTTGAGAAAGCCTTTCATTCCTGCTCACTGTAAGAGGCAAAAAAATGTGTCTGTGTGAAGAGAACAAGTAAATTTGGCAGAAAGCATCCCGTCAGCTCCCATTAGCACTACTCTTGGGTATGGCAGCTGGGATGGGCCAATGGCCATAACTAGCTACTTTCTCATCATTTTACTTAACCTGCAAGAGATGGTGATGAGATCTTATTGGACCAATTAGCATCTAAGTCTTGTCAGACTATCTTATCTCAGACTTACCTAAGATTGTTTGGACAGATGAAGCTACAGAGCTAAAAAATACTGAGAATGACACATTTTATGACATTAATTGGTCATTTCTTCAAGGAAGAGGAAGAATTCTCTCTTACCACTTCCCTAGCAACAGAGAAAATGAGGTGTTCTTTTTCATTTATAGAAGAGCCTTGATTTCAGGATTGCCAGAAAATAGAAGCATCTGCTTATAACCAAGGCATCTTCTGAATAGCACAGGACTTTCAATTAAAACCCTAAGAGCTTTTTAGACCTTATGTCTTATTATGGCAATTATGTTAGATAAAAGGAAATTACAAAGCCTGAGGTATGGGAAGGCTTTCATCACATCATGAAGTGCTCATATCTTAATCCCTCCCTAGGGGAGAACTTGCTTGACAAATACTATATGTAAGAGCCTACATAAGAGGATAAACAATTATTCATCTGCTGATAAATTCTGACAGATAGTCTTTCATATGCAACTTGAGTGAAAGACATCATCAGAAAGTCCTTGATCTGTTAATGGGCAAATAGCGCTCTAAATCCAAACTACCTTGAAAAACACTGAAAGCTTTAAAATGTAAATTTACATTTTTTCTTTGTCAGTGAGGTAATATCACTGAACTCTAAGCATCATATTGACACAGGACTGTGGGGGGTTTGTTTGTTTGTATGTTTTTTTTACTTTTTCACTCTGTTAATGTTTAGCAGAGTTATATTCATTCCCACTAAATTCAGCCTAAGTTCTCAAGCATTGCTTTTTGTCAGGGAGGCTGGCCACTCTCTCAGTTGAGAGAACAGGTTAAAACGAATCATAATTAATTAATTAAATATACGAGAACCCAAAATTTCTTACCAAATGCTACACTTGTTCTTTAGTGAGAGTCATTGTGTTAATTTCAAATGACAAGCAGATAATATGGAAGAAAAAAGCAAAAAAAATCTGCAGCCTCCAACTATAATCCCATTATGTAATGATTGCTGGAGTGTCCTAACTAAGAATTTCAGCTAGTCTCATTCCTTATAGAGACTGAAGAAATTTTTAGGGAAGGGACTCGGATGACTATACAAGTATATGTCATTAAACAGAAGCTAGAAATGGAAACAGTTGCAGTCTCCACAGCTTCTTTACTTTTGTCCTGCCAATCTGCAGGGAGAGAAGGTGGCTACTGCTGAAGATGAATGAGAGAAGTATTTTTCCTTTTCCGCCAGATCAATTATTTTTAGAATCACTGTGCAGCTGAGAGTTTGGGGCCTGCTATGATAGCAGATCTGAAAAATCAGAATAACACACCTCTAGTGTACAAAAGGATAATGATTTTTAAGAGATTTAAAAATACATTAATGTATAAGAACCTGTCTTCCAAAAATCTTCCACAGAAGCCACAGGGGGGGGGGAAATGTAATAAAGGTTTTAACCATGTGATATGGCCACATTTTTCAGAAATTTATAGATATTTTGTGGAACAGCTTAGGGTTTGGGGTTTTTTTCCATTTTTGCCCATGAAATTAAACATTTAAAATAAAATTATAACAGTTCTTATTCAAAATGAACCCTCTATGCCAGATCTCTGAAGAATAATGATGCTAAAAATAAAAACGTTACCAGGGAAACTGAATGGAACAGAAATTAGCAATAGGGCCTGATCTGAAGCCACTGAAATAAATGGGAATAGGATCAAACTATACTGAAGAAAATAAATCTGTATTCCATAATTTCCTCCTTTCACATTTTAGTGTCTTCTGTTCCATGTTTGTGAAGAAATCAATTTCAGCTGAAATAACACATAAGCTGTCAATAGAATACAGGTTCCTAATATTCACTGGGCTGGGTACTGTGAATTCAGCAACAGGAGCTTTTGCATGGGCATTTTTAAGAGGGCTCTAGCCTATTTTTGCTCCCTTGTCCTTTAAGGCTACAGACTAGAAACAGGAAACAGACTTCAATCGAGGAAATACTAGAAATGAGCAGAGAAGGAGACAATATAGCTGACTGCATGGGAGACCTGCAAGGCACATCTTAGCCTGGACTTCACCTTGTGGAAGAAATGTGACAACAGGGCCAGGTACAGGTAACGTGGCATCCCAGAATGATGAAGGAGAACACACAGCTGGCTGATGGAGGAAAGGGGCCAGTTGGTTGGATAACTGGCTCAGACAGAATGCAGAAAAGGAAGTTACTTCATGGGAAGGAGGAATGAGAGTGAAGTCCAAGTTCCAGTGCCCAGAATGAGGCAGACATTGCAAAGGAAATTCACTTGTAAAATGGTCTGCGTTTCCACATAAATATAAAGAAAGCAACAAGGATAAAAAGACAAACTGGCTTCATTTGCCCTCAGAATTAAAAGGTATTGTCCTTAAGAACATTATTTACCAACTTGATTTTTGTGTCATTGACAGCTGCTGTCATTAATTACTTGGCTAATACTTCCTGGTCCTGGGGCCATAGGCCATAACTCTACTTCTTTGGAGAGGCAGAACATGAAAAATGGGGAAAACCCCATCGAATAAAATCCACTTCACTTTGTTCCATCAATAACAGAAAGGCACAGCTGAATGCTAATGCTCTCAGGACCCCCAAAACTGTATTCTTACAGCACTAGGCCAAACATACAGATCTCATGCAAAAGAAGTGGCTTTTGTTAAAACCCCCTTCATTGTGTTATGATGAAACCAAAAGCCCAGATGCAGTAGTCTCTGTACAGGAACCACTCCAGTAGCAGCCCAAGAGACCAAAAATTTGTATATGCAAGTAACATTACTGCAGTCCATGGGAATTCTTATATAATGATGCCCACACTAATGTGATCAAGATTCTGTAATTTTACTCCTGACACAGACCTGTTCTTGGATGCCACATTACTGCCTATAACTGGCTAGTTCTGTCTTTTTATTCCATACTAGTTTCATAGCAGTATTTTCTTCCAGCAATATAGGAAATCTCAGAGTACCTTATTTTACTACAGCTGATGAGGCTACTCTTTACATTCTTTCAAGCAAATTTCTTAATTTACTAGCAGGGTAGTGGGGAAGTAGAGACAGGAAAAAATTTCTGTTAAGTGATTCAGCATTTCCTATTAAATCAAGAATGAGGTAGATTCTGCTCTTGTTTACATTGACACAATCACACTGATGTGTCGAGAGCTTTGTATAGGCAAAGGCAGAGGAATACTTCAGCTGTAAGTATATTACTGTTAAAGTGACAAGCATTGATTTTACAAAGTAGTCTGCCTGAGGACTTGTAGAGGAGTTAAATCACCTCTCTCTTCAGTGAAGAGAGAAGCAGGTACTCAATTATTTCTTAAATACAGTTTCAAACTCAAAACAGGACTTACTTTATGTAGATTTGCCTTAAGGTTTATTTTAAAGTGAGGGAGAATGTTGACATCTACAAAGCTGAAATAGTTTCCCCATCCATTTCTTCATAACAAGCTCAAAGGCTGGTTTACCTCTCTGTTCCAAATTCCCTGTTCCAAAGCCAATCTCCCATTTAGGAGTTAGTCCTGGACTTCCATATAAGGTTACTGCAATTATAATCCTTCAACAGCAAAAGCTTTACTCTGTTAGTATCTCTGGTTATAAAACAAAACCAAAATACAGCTCCTGGCATGGCTTTTTTCAACTGTCTGAATGTCCTCATATGGCACAGTGAACAAGACTCTCAGTATCTACTTGGCACCAACTGGCTACAAGAGATCCCCAAGCCTGGCCTGCAGTGCACTGATTTCCCCCTTAGTGTATGAGCTAATAACTTGAGTCAGCTTTACATAACTAAAATTTCATCTGTTCTTTCACTTACATCAGCAACTCTTCCATCTTATGTTTCTAAATTCCTTCTGAGAAAGTCAAAAGGTGGAAAATTATTCAGGATATATTTTATTAAGGGTCTAGATACTCTAATTTCAGCATACATATACACACATTCGTAAGGAGTATAGAGTCACCTACCACAAAGTAAAAAAATTAAATTTCTCCGTTTCTGAATGGGTTAGTCTGCTGCTATAAAATAGCCAATTAACTATTTTCAGATAGAAGACATTACTTCAGGATTAAATTATTTACAGAGAAGTACAACTACTCCAGACTTGACATCTCCATCCCACATTTACTAATTTTAGCACCAATCTCACGCTTATTTCCTCACTTCACCCACGACTTCACTGTGGTATTGGAGATCTCTGCCACAATATCCATTCCTACTCAGTGGTGGCAGAAAGGCTCCCTTATTTGCGCAATTGCTCCCCAACTGCAGAAATCTTAATGTCTACACCCTCCTTCAAAAGAGTGAAAGCTTAACACTTAACCAAAGTAACTACCTAAATACCTGTCTGCCCTTGAGGATCACAGTGTAAAACTCCTCTCTGCATCCCTAGACTTGTTCTAGATAAACCCTAGAAACAAAAATACCAAAGAAAATCTGTACTGTCTGTGACACTGACAGCTTCACACAAATCAAGACAGTCCGAACTCACAGAGGGCACACTACCTGATAGGAGCACACTGCCATATATGAAAGCAGATGAACTCCACATCACAATGTCTATAGCACATTACATCTTCAAAGCACTGGAGTAGCATAATTCTTTGATCCTTGCAGCACAGTGGTGAGCTAAAAAAGGTTCATTATACCACTATGTACATAACATATACATAATAAACAAGAAGAAATAGCTATGAGGCTTGCTATGTTTACAGGGTCTTCTCAGACCTCTGATCATTTAGTTTCTCTTCTGCAGTTCAGAGGCTTACCTTTCAACACAGGTATAATGTAGGCTGCATTGGTATAAAAGTTTAAAAAAAAAATCCTGGCGTACTGGCCACACAGTGGCTTCCTGCCACTGAACCCCACATTCTAAGTTGTCTTACTTCCTCACCATTTAGGAACTTAGTGCCATGCTTTTTCAAACCATTACTCAACTTAATGCAGAACTAATCATGGCAGATCATCAGCTAACACTGAAAAGCCTTAGGGAGTTTACCTAATTCAGAGTTCTGAATCCTGCTGAAGAAGTCACTGTAACCCGCTATACAGAAAACAGCAGCAGTTTTTAACTGGCACTGCAGAAAGATATGGCACATGACAAAAGTTTAAAGTAGCAGAAACTCAGTGCAACCTTTTCTGCAAATAAATTTTCCTTTTTTATGAAAAATCTAAAATGAATAGCTCCTTTCACTTAAAACAATCATTAAAATATAAGGAGGTAAAAAACATGTGAGCGGGGCAGAAGCTTCTGACTTAGCCTCTAAACCCTTCTTTTCACTACCCACTCCTCCTGTGACACTTGCAAGAAATCTGCCAGTTTAAAACCTTAGATTGGGATGGAGGGGAAAAAAAAAAAGAAAAAACAAACAAGAAAAAAACCTGTAGGAACATAGGTTTGAGAGAAAGTTGTAGGTCTTCAAGTCTAGGTTGCCTGCAAAAGCAAACACCCATGAAATAAATGTCTAGTTCTGGCATTTATGGTATAGAAAAATTAAATAAAATACATACAACATTATGCAGTGAGACACAATAAATATGAGAGAATGAGCACTGAAGTACAGTAAGATAAGCAGCAGCAGCATCTGAAGCATTGGACAGAGACTAATTGCCCATTCATGTAGCTATAATATATAGACACATCACACGGCCAGTATTTTGGCATTGCTTATTAGCATTGCTGAACTCGCCAGAGTTATCTGCATTTGATTTGTCTGTGTCAAGCCTTACATTTGCACTTGGGTTTGCTTGTGAGCCGTGAAACTCTGACCCTGCAACTGGATTTCCACCAGAGGAACTCTGTGCATAGGCAGGGACTCTGCAAAGGCACAGAAACTTTGGTGTAAAGATCCCTTTGCAGTTAAGTCCTTAGATTCTGAACAAGAATGAGCAGCGTCTGTCTTATATTTGCACGAGTCCATGAGCCTT
>NW_010973284.1:18871104-18871856 GCF_000737465.1 Haliaeetus leucocephalus
AGTCAGAAAATCAGCATCGTCTCAACATTGTCGTCAGGAACAGGAACACTACGCTACCTGACATCGGCCTGTTTGGAGCGCAGCGGCCGGTCCCAAGGATGGAATGTACGGTACAAGGTTCCTGGAAGGTACCTGGCTAGAGCCATTAGAGATAACCACATAGCTACTGTCAAAAAGGATGAATTGCCAATGTTGGCATAACACTGACGAAGAAATCATGAACGTTAGACGAACTTTGCTTCATTATAATACCAAAACACACCTCCTGGTTGAAGGCTACCCGCCTCCAAGACTAACCACGCCTCGGACACTGACCCCGCGCCTGCGAGATAGCCTCGCTTGAGAAGGGCGGAGATATGATAATTGTATTCTGAGAAGGATGGAGACTCCTGAGGCAGAGGTGGAGCAAGGTGTGTTACTAAGCATAAAAGATGACTTCTGAACAACGGAAGTTGGAAGCTTCCCCACCAAGGACCACAACGATCGACGACGCAGCATCAGCTGGACCCGGGACCGTTAGGACGTTGTGAGATCAGCGGTGGTAGCTATAACCCCTCTTTCTCCTCTCTCTAAACTTTACTTTTCTCCTTTCTTTCACCCATCTCTAACTATCGCGTACCTCCTCACAGGCAATACAATAAAGTTTTACTGTGTGATTACTGCTATCCCCTTTGGTGTTGGTCACCTTAATTTTGCACTTTCGAGATCGTAGCAAACAAACCATCACGAGTCCACCGAGTGGACCGTGACAG
>NW_010973284.1:18871866-18872947 GCF_000737465.1 Haliaeetus leucocephalus
AGCCTTATCGAGACTTCTAGGTGTTACTGTAGCACAGGTATCTACTAAGCCGTAATAATTATTAAGCTATCAGGTTTTTATTCTATTTCTTTTGGGTTATGTTTGTTGAAGTCAGCTGCACTATTTCTATTTTCAACTTTCTTGAAGATTTTAAACATGTCACTACATTTTAAAGAAAGGAGTCTTAATTGTCTTTCATGCCTAAAGTACTCAGGTTTTTAAATTAGAAACAGTGAAGAAATTTTGAGCTGGAAAACAAAACTATTTGTCATTTCTATCTGATGGAATTTAGCAATTACAAAAGCAAATCAGAAAGAAACGTCTACCATTAAAATCCCAAAGTACAAAATGTTTATTCCTCTTGTCTGAGTTACGTTACATTGGTCAAGTAGGAGGGTAGGATTTTGCTCTTGTAAAAACATGATTCCACTCTTATGCATCTGGATTTGTCTCATGATTCATGATAATTTGGCTGTGCTAAATCAACAGCAACCATTCCAGCTGTAAGAATGAAACCATAAGGAGTACTGAGAGATCATGTGGAAATCCTCAACTCTCAGAATATAAGTAGGTAATTCAGTATCAAAGAAGGTCTGATTCAAAGTCCAATGAAGTCAAAGGAAACAGCTTTTTAAAGGAATTTTGGATAAAACTGTGTGAACTCAAGAAACTGGTTAGCTCAATGATATTTTCGTCATCATTAATTGTTTGAACAGGAACCCAAATTAATTCTATACAGTTATTCAGTGTGTGCATTTGCATTGTTGCAAACCTATACTTCTCATACTGGCTTTGCTTGTCACCCAGTCACAAAAGTCTGAGAGACCCCATCAGAACCCAGACACTGTTATGAATTAGTCATAGTGAAATGTCTACCACTGAGTATTACAAATCCCATTTCATTCGAAAGACTGGCTTGCATTAAAGCATCTACGCCATAGTCAAAGGGTTGGTGCAGCAAAGAAGAGACAAGGCTGAGAGCATGATGACTGCTATAAAAATGAAAACCCCATCTCATAGCTTGTTTCCATAGTCATCACTGTGGAATATTTGTCCTGGTTTTCAGCTGGGATAGAGTTAA
>NW_010973284.1:18873460-18877606 GCF_000737465.1 Haliaeetus leucocephalus
GCTGCATGGTGCTTAGTTGCTGGCTGGGGTTAAACCACGACAGTCCTTTTTGGCACCCAACATGGGGCACGAAGGGTTGAGATAACGACAAACCTGACCAGAGCTTGTTAAAACAAATTTGTTACAAGCATTCATTATATTGGTCTAATAGTTGCTGGTCACTATGTTGTTTTATGTGTTCTTAGAGTTGTTGCTCTGGTTTTTAAAGTTCTGTTATGTATCGCCTCACTTGCTGTATGTAGTCCCTGTTCTGCTGCTTATCATCCGTGGGAGGTGGATTAAGGTTTTCGCTTTGATGTATTGTGTAACACTGGTTTATGGTATGATAAAGTTATCGGTTGTGGGATTAATCCAGTATTTGCACTCAGCATTTTCACCTCTATACTTCGGGAGCCATCTGTGGGAAACTATTAACAATTACACCATTTACCTTTCCTCCTTGGAGAGCCGATCTATGGACGAGGTCCCTTTCTTCCCCTTTCCCTTCTCCTTCAGTCCAGTTACAATGGCATTTGGGAACTTTGAAAAATTTGAATACCCTTGGGATGTTGAGACCAGCACGGTCCTAGCCCTACTGCTAGGAATTAGCATGCTCCTGAATGTGGTTCAGCTCTTGTTTAAGGTTAAACAACTATTTAAGATCACCCAGAGATCTGTCCCGAGGCTGGATAATTATGAGTGGCAGGGCATGTGGAGTAGTATGGGCAAGTATCTAGAACAGTGGACACCTCCAATGTTTTGGAAATTCACCTCTGAACAAGTGCAGAATCTGGAAGAACTAGTAAAATATTTGGAAAAGGTATGCTGTCACCCTGGCAACTCCAGAGAGATACAAATTACTGCAACGTGCTGGGGCCTGGCTCACACCTATAGAGCCCTGTTCAACACCACTCAGTACCCTCAAGGGGAAGAGAAGGTCTCTGGATTTGACAACAAGACCACAGGCACTGTGGCTACCCAAACCTCGGCAACGGGCACTGCGGTCCCTCCAGCCCCAGCGACGAGAACTGCGGCTACCCAAACCTCGGCAACGGGCACTGCGGTTCCTCCAGCCCTGGTGATGAGCACTGCAGCTACCCAAACCTCAGCAAGCGATACTGCAACTGAACCAGTGGACCAACCCGCACCAGTATCAGTTGCCCCCATACAGAAGAAATATACAAAAAAATCAGTTCGCTTAGCGAAGGATGAAGGTGAGCCAGGGTCGTCACGGGAACTGGAGGAAGAGGCAGAACCAGAGGTAATAACCCGGTCCCTATCCTTGAGTGAGCTGCGGGATCTACGAAAAGACTTTGGCCGCCGTATAGGTGAGCACCTGGCTCCTCCGATGCTGGGACAATGGGGCTAATAGCTTGGAATTAGAAGGTAGGGAAGCCAAGCAGCTGGGATCGCTTGCCAGGGAAGGTGGCATTGACAAGGCAATTGGAAAAGGGACACAAGCCGTCAGCCTCTGGAGGCGACTCCTGTCAAGCATGAAGGAAAGGTACCCCTTTAAGGAAGATGTTATATGTCAGTCAGTCAAGTGGACCACCATGGAGAGAGGTATCCAATATCTGAGAGAATTAGCCTAGATGATTGACATGATTCATTATGACTTGGACAACCCACAATTACCCAAAGATCCAGACGAAGTCCCATGTGGCAGAAGTTTATATGGAGCGCACCATCATCCTATGCCAACTCACTGGCAATAATGACCTGGAAAGACGAAGAGGCACCGACAGTGGATGAAGTGGCTCACCAACTCTGGCAATATGAAGAAAATCTCTCCTACTCCCCACAAGCCTGCATTTCAGCTGTGGAGAAGCTGTCCCAGGATGTCCAGCAAATCAAAGAGGATATGTCCTACTCCCCACTTGTAAGGACCAATGTCTCAGCTATTAGGAGTGAGTGTTCTTCTGCCCAAGAGACAGAATATAGAAGGTTCACCCCACGAGGTGCCCTGTGGTTTTACCTATGTGATCACAGAGAGGACATGAAGAAATGGGATGGAAAACCTACCTTGGTCCTAAATGCACGGGTATGTGAGCTGCGAGGAAAAACCACCACAAAAGGGGATTCTACCAGGAAAAATGCTGCTCCAGTTTCCAAACAGAGTAGAAGGGCTGATCTTATTTCTGATCCTCTTGAAGGGACTTCTGAGCCAATTTTATGAGAAGTGAATACTGGATACTCTGACCAGAATTAGAGGGGCCCTGCCTCCAGCCAGGTGGAGGAAAGGGATAACCGGGTCTATTGGACTGTGTGGATTCGATGGCCTGGCACGTCAGACCCACAGGAGTATAAGGCTCTAGTAGACACTGGCGCACAGTGTACTCTAATGCCATCAAGTTATAAAGGGGCAGAACCCATTTGTATTTCTGGTGTGACAGGGGGATCCCAAGAGTTAACTGTATTGGAAGCTGAAGTAAGCCTAACTGGGAATGAATGGCAGAAACACCCCATTGTGACTGGTCCAGACAATCTGTGTATCCTTGGCATAGACTATCTCAGGAGAGGGTATTTTAAGGACCCAAAGGGGTATCGATGGGCTTTTGGTATAGCTGTGTTGGAGACAATGGACACTGAACAGCTGTCTACCCTGCCCGGTCTCTCTCAAGACCCTTCGATTGTGGGGTTGCTGAGGGTTGAAGAACAACAAGTGCCAATTGCTACCACAATGGTGCACCGGCAGCAATATTGTACCAACCGAGACTCTCTGATTCCCATCCATAAGTTGATTTGTCAACTAGAGAGCCAAGGAGTGATCAGCAAAACCTGCTCACCTTTTAATAGTCCCATATGGCCAGTGCGAAAGTCTAATGGGGAGTGGAGACTAACAGTAGACTATCATGGCCTGAATGAAGTCACACCACCGCTGAGCGCTGCCGTTCCAGATACGCTAGAACTTCAATACAAACTAGAGTCAAAGGCAGCCAAGTGGTATGCCACAATTGACATTGCTAATGCATTTTTCTCAATCCCTCTGGCAGCAGAGTGTTGTCCACAATTTGCCTTTACTTGGAGGGGTGTCCAGTACACTTGGAATCAATTGCCCCAGGGGTGGAAACACAGCCCCACCATTTGCCATGGACTAATCCAGACTGCACCGGAAAAAGGTGAAGCTCCGGAACACCTGCAATACATTGATGACATCATCGTATGGGGCAACACAGCAGAAGAAGTCTTTGAGAAAGGGAAGAAAATAATCCAAATCCTTCTGAAAGCCAGTTTTGCCATAAAAGAAAGTAAGGTCAAGGGACCTGCACAGGAGATCCAGTTTTGGGGAATAAAATGGCAAGATGGACGTCATCAGATCCCAATGGATGTGATTAATAAAATAGCAGCTATGTCCTCACCGACTAATAAAAAGGACACACAGGCCTTCTTAGGTGTTGTGGGGTTTTGGAGAATGCATATTCCAAATTACAGTTTGATTGTAAGGCCTCTCTATCAAGTGACCCGGAAGAAGAATGATTTTAAATGGGGCCCTGAACAACAACAAGCCTTTGAACAAATTAAACGGGAGATTGTTCATGCCGTAGCCCTTGGACCAGTCCGGACAGGACAAGATGTTAAAAATGTGCTCTATACTGCAGCTGGGGAGAATGGCCCTACCTGGAGCCTCTGGCAGAAAGCACCTGGGGAGACCCGAGGCCGACCCCTGGGGTTTTGGAGTCGAGGATATCGAGGATCCGAGGCTCGCTATACTCCAACTGAAAAAGAGATATTGGCAGCGTATGAAGGAGTTCGAGCTGCCTCAGAAGTGGTTGGTACTGAGACACTCTTAGCTCCTCTTAGCACCCCGACTGCCAGTGCTGGGCTGGATGTTCAAAGGGAGGGTCTCCTCTACACGTCACGCGACTGACGCCACGTGGAGTAAGTGGGTTGCACTGATCACACAGCGAGCTCACACAGGAATTTTAGAAGTAATCACGGACTGGCCAGAAGGCAAAGATTTTGGAATGTCACCAGAGGAGGAGGTGGCACGTGCTGAAGAAGCCCCGCTGTATAATAAACTGCCAGAAAATGAGAGGCAATATGCCCTGTTCACTGATGGATCCTGTTGCATTGTGGGAAAGCATCAAAGGTGGAAGGCTGCTGTATGGAGTCCTACATGACAAGTCACAGAAACTGCTGAAGGAGAAGGTGAATCGAGTCAGTTTG
>NW_010973284.1:18877926-18879340 GCF_000737465.1 Haliaeetus leucocephalus
CCTGGACTGGCAACATAAGGGTGAGCTATTTATGGCTTTATGGGCCCATGATACTTCAGGCCATCAGGGGAGAGATGGGGAAGAGATGCAACATATAGATGGGCTCGTGATCGAGGGATGGACTTGACTATGGACACTATCGCACAGGTTATCCATGACTGTGAAACATGTGCTGCAATTAAGCAAGTCAAGCGGTTAAAGGCCCTGTGGTATGGAGGGCGATGGCTGAAATATAAATATGGGGAAGCCTGGCAGATTGACTATATCACACTCCCACAAACTCACCAAGGCAAGCGCTATGTGCTTACAATGGTGGAAGCAACCACCGGATGGCTGGAAACATATTCTGTACCCCATGCCACTGCCCGGAACACTATCCTGGGCCTTGAGAAGCAGGTCTTGTGGCGACATGGCACCCCAGAAAGAATTGAGTCAGACAACAGGACTCATTTCCAAAACAACCTCATAGACACCTGGGCCAAAGAGCATGGCATTGAGTGGGTGTATCATATCCCCTATCATGCACCAGCCTCTGGGAAAATCAGATGATACAATGGACTGTTAGAGACTACATTGAGTGCAATGGGGGGGGGGACTTTCAAACATTGGGATACACATTTAGCAAAAGCCACCTGGTTAGTCAACACCAGAGGATCTGCCAATCGGGGTGGCCCTGCCCAGTCAGAACTTTTACGTACTGTAGAAGGGGATAAAGTCCCTGTAGTGCACATGAAAAATGTGTTAGGGAAGACAGTCTGGGTTACTCCTGCCTCAGGCAAAGGTAAACCCATTCGTGGGATTGCTTTTGCTCAAGGACCTGGGTGCACTTGGTGGGTGATGCGAAAAGATGGAGAAGTCCGATGTGTGCCTCAAGGGGATTTGATTTTAGGTGAAAATAGCCAGAATTAAACTGTATGACTTTAGTTGCTATATAACCCTGCTACTGTATGTTATCATTACTATAATTGTTATATGCTATATCCATAGTACTATAGTAAGAATCACTTGGATCAAGCAAGAAAGAACTGTGATAAAACTGAGCAAAGCGCAGTAGAGGTGGAACCAGAACTGACTCCAGCATGCAACAATCCAACGGTGCACACCATCCTCCTGCTGCGTCCAATGTCACCTGCTCGTCACACCGCACTGAAGCCCAATTCTGCTCTACCGACTGAGAGGACTTTGCACCATCCCTCCTGCCCAGAAAGACTGGTATGACAGATGGAGCCCAGAGACGGGAACTAAATGAACTCAACGAACATTTTATGAACATGACCCATGAACTAAAGGAATGATATCTCTGTGTGTGTATACATATATACAGATATATATATATGTATCATTGTTTATGTGTCTCAAAGGGATGGAAAAGGTGATGATGATTGACTGGGATGTAACTGAAGGTATGGGAACT
>NW_010973284.1:18879901-18933427 GCF_000737465.1 Haliaeetus leucocephalus
GCTGCATGGTGCCTAGTTGCTGGCTGGGGTTAAACAACAACAATATTATTCAGACGATTAGAGTCCTCTGTTGTTCCTCCTCCCATTCTTCTCCATGTCTCCTTTTAGAAGATGTTGGGAAAAGCAGAAATGTACATTTCAGTGCAAATATTTGCTCAAGGGCATTGACCTCAACAGATTCATTCAACACATGATGAAGTCTGTACAGAGGTCTAGGGCCAGAGCTGGTTTAATGCTATGTGTACCCATACTAGTGTTAGACTTTCCAGTTGTAGTGTCAACATACTGACAGGTTTATTAAAAAATTCCTCACCCTTAGTCTGGAAATCACTACTTGTTCAAAATAAAGGTATTCAAGGAGCAGTCTATGTGGCACCAATAAATACAGTATGAGTCCGAATCAAAGAACCCCCCTCTTGTATTTATAACCCTACTTGCATTTCTAACCTCCTCCTCCCCGCTACGTAACTTGCTTTTTTCCTTCCTTACTGCAATCAGAAGCAATGCTAACCTCTCTAAATCCAAGGATTAAACCAGGGTACATTTGCCAAGAACTTTGGCAAAATGCTTAGCACATGTAGTAGCTTATGTATGCAGGACACCACACTGCAGTTTTGGGGCTTTTTGGTAGTAAAAATTGTCACCAATCTCCGGAATTAAAAAGTAAAACTAGAGAAGTCAGAATAGGTGAAGGATACAATAGAAATCCTGGTTCAAATGCGTGCCTCACCAGATGTAACTGCTTTGTCTAAGCCAAGAAAATACAAGTCTTTCATCTTGCAAACAGTATAAAATATTTGATCTTTTAAGAATCAAATCAGATTACAATGGCCAAATTAAGAATTAATTTATCCCAGTGTAATCTCAAGTAACTTCAATGCAGTCAATGGAGCCCCACAAATGACAGTGGCTGTTATGCCAGATTCACATTAAATGATTCTGCAATCACTTTCATTTAGTCACCTAACAAGTAAAATGATGCTGGCAGCTCTCTGAGCATTATTTTCTCTAAAATGTTATTGATTTTTGTTTTCTGGAATATGACAGAACGGTTCACAATATAGGTGTTAATCAGTGATTTTTAATGGCTATTCCTTTTACACACATTTTTGGTTCTCGGGCCAGATTTCTATATCCAACCCAAACACAGCTCAATATCATTGTTATCATTTATCATTTGTTCAGTGTTGTCATTGTGGGCTAAACCTTTTCAAGTTGATGCCCCAGGGTTCATGCACAAATTTGCAAACTCAAGGGTGGATTTTCATAATGTGTTATCGACAGCATTTGCATCTTCTGTGTAATTACTCTAGCTCAAATAAAACGTAGACATAAGGACCCCAGAGCACAGTATTCTCCTTCCTTCCCTTTTTAAAATATTTGTATTGACTTTCAGCAGAGTAGATATTTTTTAATCAATTTAAATGTAATTATTTTTGCAGAAACCCTAGTTTAGATTTACAGACATAACCATTTACTTTGTTTTACATGCCAACTCCGCTGCTTGGGAAGAGAAACAATAGGTGATTTATATCTCCTTCCACCTTTCTCTCCCGCGTGTCCTCAACACATCTCTCTGAATGCCAGGAATCAAAGTGTGCATGCTATCAGTTCAACGCCTTAAGTTAAATTAACAACAAAACAAAAATCCCAACTCTGAATTGGTCGCTTCTGAGTCATGTATGCATCAAAATGCTTAGTAGCCATGTTAATATAACTTATTTCCTAAGCATTATATATATTGTAATATCGCTACCAAAAAATAATTATTCACTACATATGCCTCTTTGTCTTTACAGTATAGGCACTGGAGCCTGTTCAAAATTTTGAGAATACCTGGATAAGGCTGGGGGAAGGAAAGGAATCTGGAGAATTTTGTCTCAGTTTCTGTGGTCCCACTTGTAAGAGACTGAAATGACAAGTTTGGGGTGATTCAGATACGTCCTTCTTTCAGAAAAAGTCAAACATTGAATACCAACAAGTTACATCTCCTCCAAGATTTCTTATATAGCAGAGTTGGTTGCAGTGTCAGGAAGCAAAACATCAGATGACTACTTTCAAATGCAGATCCTTGTCTGCTCTTGAAAAGTAATTAAGGCTGAATTTACAACTTGGAGGGAGGTCACCTGCTACTGTGCCTGATTCTACAGAAATGAACTCAATGAGCCAAGTGGCACTGCTCACATTCCCCCAAAAAAGTAATGACACATTTTCCCTCTCCCTCCTGGGAGCCCAGTCTGATGTGCCCTATTTCTATGACCTGTTCTTAAAGAGGAAAATAAGGCTGGGTCTAGGCCAGGTCCTCAAACTTTGAAATCAGTCAACAGTATTATTTACTGAAAAGCTAGTGTTCTGTAACATCAAGTAAAAATAAAAGCTCGTATTGCAATTAGAAACAATAAGCTAATTAGGAGGTAGGCTTACAGTATTCTTGAAAGATTTTGAGGGACTGTAGGTTTTACAGTCTTAAATAAATGCGCACTGTTGTGGGCAAGATCTTGAAATTGATAAAAGTAATCAAGACCCTGTATATTTTATGTGGCTTGTATGTGTTGGTAACCTGATATACAGATGGAAGTTACCATTCAAAGGAAATGCCCTGCAGTCATCTGCAATAACCTGGAAGTACAGGAGGGAAAATAGGCTGATGACATTTTATAACTTCATTTCATTTGATATAGATAGACAACAAATACCTGTAAAATAGCCATTTATACATATATACAACTGTTTCCCTGTCTAAATGTAAACTATAGGTTATTATAATTTTCTGTAGTCAGGCTCCTGTCAACACTGGGTGCTAAGGGCATTCATTTCCTCTCCTACGTCTTTTCCATACATCCTTCCATACACCATACATCTTTTATTTTCTTTTTTTTTTCTTCATTGTCTGCAGTGTGGGTCTAATCCACCAGTTTCAGGGAATGCTGGATTGTATTTTACACAAAGAATTTCAGCCTAGTACAGTTTAAACAAACAAAGATCTGAAAAATTTCCATGAGATGAAGCACCCACAATGCAACTGGGTACATCAGCACACTGAAGCTGATGGCATTGCATTGAAAAAAGTCCACATAAAATAAGAATTTAGAGCAAGATTCAAAAGAAAGATGTCAATGGACAAAAGCAGATGCGCTAGCTACAAAAAGTTAATCATGAAATGAAAACCAGACAGTTTCACAGGTAAACTACCATGCAACTTCATAGCTTCAAATAAACTGAAGTCTTTTACTCTGTCTTCATCCTTCTACCCTCCATATATCCTTCTTATCTGTCAAATAATGACCAAATAATTCCCTTTCACTGTCTGTTAAGTCTTTTTCTTCACTAACATCACCTCACCTACTTGTTGCACCAATTCTTTTCTCTCCTTTCAGAGTTCATGACCAGTTACTGTTTGTTCCATTTCTTCTTCTAATTTACCTTCTCATCATAATGTTCTTTACCAGATGTATTAAGCAGTAAGTATTCATTACTTCTAAATGTTTTTAACAGTGATTCTATGGAGCCTGTGGGTGTTAGTATAATGGCCTGTCAAAAAGTGCATAAAAGATTTATAACCTATATCCTCTTATATGTATTTCAGGTGGTAAATATTAGCTGCAAACTTCACTTGTGCTTGAATTAGGAAACGTTTTTTCAGGGGCTTGTGTGAATGTAGAAAGGCTGCTCTAAATAAATAAATAAAGAGCATGTTTGGGACTAGTGTTTTGATTAACTTGATCCCAAAGAAGAGAACTGGCATGGAGACAATTCATTCCATGAAAAGGCTGAATTTTTTTTTCCCCCTGCTTTTATGTTTTGCCATTTAGAGGGATATGCACTTGGAAACATCATTGTGAACAGAACTATGCATATTAGACCACAACCAGCAATGAACAATTGTGCACTAATTCTGGCTCATCAACGTCAACAGTAGGATCCAGGTAATAGGGGTAACTCCTAAATGTCAACTGAACAGCAAAATACTGTCAGCAGCTGCTCGTCTCCTTTTCCATGCTATGGATACAGCAGCACCACATGCTTCTGCTTGCATGTTCACACACACCAAACAGAGAGAACAAGTGCTTGCTGGGTACCTAAGCTCACAGCAGCAGTCTAGTAATTTGCTGCATGTCCTTTCCCATTGCATGTGGTATATGAAATGTTAGGCTGGTCTGCAAAGCATTTATGAGCACTTCAGTCTCTCTAAGAAAAATAATCTGATCTTCTGGATTGTGGGATTAAAAGCAAATATTTCTGAAGGAGCAAGTGTCCATACTTTAAAAATTACATTATATGGTAGATTGTAAAGAAACCCTAGATAAAGCATGTCTGCTGATGCAGTAAGTTAACAGAATGTTGTGTTGGGGTCCGTGTGTCATGTTGGGGTCTGTGTGTCCTGCATCATTGCCAAACATTCACAGTATCAGTTTCAATGAAATTTCCATCTGTTCAGTGTCTTTACTGCACTAGAGGAGATTCTTATTTATATCCATGTTTGAGGCATTACTATATAGCCTATATGTACGTGGTTAGAAGACAGGAAGTTGAATAAACTTTACCATTTTGTACAATTCAAAGCAAAAATTCAAATGTAAATTGTTCTTCCGTTCAGTAATCTTTTAATCTCATTCACACTTTTCTATTTTACCTAAAATTGTCAGCAGTTATTTTTAAGTCTGTACTGCAGAAATGAGTACCTACCTAAAGCCAAAAGCACAATCTGATGTAGTTTGTTTGCCCGAGAAGCAGCACTGTACACCTAATAGTTAACACAAGATCAAATAAACTTTGCCCTCCTACTCCTGAAAAAATCACCTCAGCGGCTCCCACTTGCTTTATTTTCTCTTCTGTGCATTCTACTGGCAAACTACAAACAACCTGTTTTCTCCCAGCAACACCTTACCTTACCAGCAAGCCCATATGCTTCTGTGACATCCAATGACTGTATACAAGAATGTCTACTGAGAACACTTGAAAACATAATATTATGTAACACACACAGATAATAAAAAGGTGCAGAAGAGGATATTACTATTTTGTGATATAAAATATCATTAGTATGCAAAATACAAAGTTATAAAACAAGGACAGACTGCAGCTTTTAGCACAAAATGATAAAATTATAACTGCCTATAATACAAATAAGATTCATAGCCAGCAAGAGTTGTGGAAAGAACCATACATTAGCTTTTCTGAATGGCTTAACTAAAGTTCATGAGAAAATGGAAGATAACCTGCAAGAAAAGCAAGTGATAGCACGAGTCCATGTAAATTATCAGACATCACATTTAACACCTAGCTAGCACAGCCTCCATCATTTTTCACATAGCTATGGAATCATAGAATCATTTAGGTTGGAAAAGACCTTTAAGATCATCAAGTCCAACCTAACACAGCAAAGTCCACCACTAAACCATGTCCCTAAGCACCACATCTACATGTCTTTTAAATACCTCCAGGGATGGTGACTCCACCACTTCCCTGGGCAGCCTGTTCCAACGCTTGACAACCCTTTTGGTGAAGAAATATTTCCTAATACCCAATCTAAACCTCCCCTGGTGCAACTTGAGGCCATTTCCTCTTGTCCTATCACTTGTTACTTGGGAGAAGAGGCTGACACCCACCTCGTCACAACCTCCTTTCAGGTAGTTGTAGAGGGCGATAAGGTCTCCCTCCCCTCAGCCTCCTTTTCTCCAGACTGAACAACCCCAGTTCTCTCAGCCGCTCCTCATGAGACTTGTGCTCTAGACCCTTAACTAGCTTTGTTATCCTTCTTTGGAAACACTCCAGCACCTCAATGGCTTTCTTGTAGCGAGGGGCCCAAAACTGAACAGAGTACTCGAGGTGTGGCCTCACCAGTGCCAAGCACAGGGGAACAATCACTTTGCTAGTCCTGCTGGCCACACTATTTCTGACACAAGCCAGGATGCTGTCGGCCTTCTTGCCCTCCTGGGCACACTGCTGGCTCATATTCAGCCGGCTGTCAACCAGCACCCCCAGGTCTTTTTCTGCCGGGCAACTTTCCAGCCACTCTTCCCCAAGCCTGTAGCATTGCATGGGGTTCTTGTGACCCAAGTGCAGGACCTGGCACTTAGCCTTGTTGAACCTCATACAATTGGCCTCGGCCCACCGATGCAGCCTGTCCAGATCCCTCTGTAGAGCCTTCTTACCCTCAAGCAGATCAACACTTCCACCCAACTTGGTGTCACCCACGAACATACTGAGGGTACACTCAATCGCCTTGTCCAGATCACTGATAAAGATATTAAACAGAAGTGGCCCCAATACTGAGCCCTGGGGAACACCACCTGTGACCGGCCACCAACTGGATTTAACTCCATTCACCACAACTCTTTGGGCCTAGCCATCCAGCCAGCATTTTTCCCTGTGGTACAGTTTTTTACCCCAGAAGATACAGCTCAGGCAGATGGAGGCAGAAAAAGCTTTAACTGCCCCTGGATTTGCTATGTCTGGAGGCTGAGGCAAACTTGAAGGCTAGTAAATCTACACCTCATTCATCAAGCTGGTTCCAGCAAAGCTCATTGTTACAGAGATTTCTTGCCCCAACCTGCTCCAAAATCCAGTTCCTAGACTGGACAGCTGGGCAACATAGGTCCACCACACTAGTTCTCTTCTAAGTGACTTCTGCCTTTTAAGTTACAGGCTGAACCCAAAGAAATAGTGGCCTTGATGGCAGACACCAAGGTCTGCCATTGTCACAAGGAAAGGTAGTATGTGATTTTCACGTCAAGGCAATATTAAAAACAAAAAGGCACACCTCTATTTTTGATGTTTTGTTGACATGTAACATAGCAGCGGCACTTTTATATGTTATTTATAAGACATAAAGCAAAATCAATCTTGAGAGTTCTTCTGAAGTACTCAAAGAGCATTTTATTTAAGTAGGTGGTCTACTGTCATGCTATAGAGCACAGGACAGCAACATAGTAAGCCACATTTGCTCTAAAAAGTTCACTTGGAATGGCATCAGGATTCAAAACAGCAAACCTTTGATTCGGGCAATTCCATTAACAGCCCATTTGTTACTTCAGTATGAAATGAGTTAATTTCTGCCGACAAAACTTCTTTTTAGAAAAACAAAGAGTCTGATAAAAAAAATTATTAAAAATATATACATTCTCAATTGTTGTTTAGACTTGAATTTATATGTTTGCTATTTTAGATTATTATTCTTTTCTCTCTCTCTCTCTCTCCCTCCATTATTTCAGGATATACTAAAAATAGTTGCAGGGTATAATCTGAAATACCTTTTCAAAATCCTGAAATCAAATGCTAAAACTGAAAAAGTATTAATTTTCATTATGTAGGAAAAGTTTTTTAAAGTTGCTTTGTTTTATATTAAAATGAAATCAGATCACACTTTCCTTTATGAAATGTAAATTCAGAGCTTTAACCAATGCTATGTAGGGGCTATACAAGAGACTAGGATAGAGCGCTGCATAAGCTGTGTCATAGTGAACGTTAATATAGAGCTGAAATGCAGTTAACAGATGTTCTACCTCCCCATATGGCTAAGATAATAATTAACTGGTGTTACTGCATGGCATCTTGTGTTTCATTACTATCTTAAGCATCTGAAACATCCAAAAGAAGTAGTAAAGCTGATCAAACCTGAACTCAGTGTAAGTGACATTCAAGCAGGTTTCAGACTTTTACTACCCGAAATCAAGTGCAGCTGCTGAATATGTCAACATAGCTAAACGACAGCAGCTATCTAGATTCCACTCCTGGAAAATGCTACTGGGAAGGTGGCTTATCAGAAAGAAAGAGAAAATCCCATGATACCTAGCTTTTATTCTCTGTATTTTTTTCTAAATACTGCAGACCAGCATAGTGGAAAAAGAAAGCTTACTGAACCCGATAAAAGCAGATTTCTGCTTAAGATCAAAGCAAAAGTACAGTCTGCAATGGAGTAGCTTTGCCCTTCCCAACAAGCTCACTTGGCAATGGGAAATATCTGCTGTATGTTCACAAAATAGTCTGAGGAAAAAGAACTGATTTCTGAAACAGATTGGACAGTTTGAAAGAGGAAAGGCATTGGTTGCTCATTGAAAAATATCTCTTTCTGGCAGCACTGTAGCAGCAGCCTGGCTGATGGCAGAATGGACAGATGGCTGCACATCCACGGTGGCTGAAATAATTATATCACCAAATATTTCTGAGTTATGAAGAACAGCACAATAGAAAAACAGCAACTAAAATGTATCCTCCTACAATTGTACCAATACATTTTTATAGGTGCTTTAGCTGAAATGTAAGCCTGGCATAATGCACACCCAGTGTTTGTGATTACCAGCTGGCTACTACAAGAGACATATAAGAATCAACGTTTCTGTAAATCCAGGATTCACCTCCCCCTTTTACTCACTACCATTCCTCAGCATTCTTCGAACCTGTAATTCAGTACAACAAGCAAAGCCTAGGGAATTCTATCTTTACCGTCAGCTATGGCTGATATACACGTCTACCGTACCATATTCTGTTTTCTTGACATTTATAAAGTTCTTCAAGACTAATAACCCTATGTCCTTGTGTATCTTGTAATGACTGCAGCTTCAAAGTGAAAACCAGAAGTGTTACAAGAACTAGTGCTAGAATGGCTTGATGGAGAAAAATATCTCAGGATATGGAAGACCAAGCAGAAATATCAGTACAATAACGTAAGAAAAATCTCAACTGCTCAACTGTCTATGGTTCAGAGGGTTTTCAAACAATGTCTTTGTGGTAATACACAGGACCTGATGCAAACTGGATTTGATGCAGCCATGTTGAATGACTGTGATATCCTAAACCAGAGCCACCTTTTACTAGTATCTGATTTGAGTCCTTGCCAGAACATCTACCATGCAATTTCCTGACTTTTTCTATGCAATTTATTATCATCTACAATTTGGTCATGGATGGGAAGATGCTAAAAACTTTCTTCTTCAAAACATACAGCACTGCTGCTCTTATATTCTTGCTATTCTATTCTAAGAAAACTGCAGCTGCCACTATGAATACATTAAGGCTTCATAAAACAGCTGACCTTAAATATCTCATTGCACCTCTCCATAGACAAGTATGGCATAAAGCCATAATTTTTGTTTTCATTCTTTTCATCCATGTCAGTTACAAATGAACAAACTCACACAGACGTTTTGTGATACCTCTGATGCACCATGTTACTCTGGTGATAACTTTCACTCCAAAGTGCAATTGCAAAGCACCCAGAAGAAAGACACTAGGAATAAAAATTATCAAAGTTGACATTGTATTTCTGCATGGTTCCTAATGGTTAAAAATGCAGATTGCTTTAGGATTGCACCAAAATACCAGTGTTAACTTTCCTTTTCTAGTTCCAGATGAGACCTTGTTTATAGATCCTCCTGCAGAAACGCTCTAAAAGGCAACTTGGGAAACACAAAGCATTAAAAAGCTGCTTTTTGTGTCTCATTTGGAGTAGCAACACTATTAAAAGCAGCTGAGTGCCTGACAAATTAAGGATTTACAAGAAAATTACTTCAACCAGTTACTGTTTAAAAGACAGAACTTCATCAAAATATAAACTAGATTAAAAGCAAATACAAACTGCATTCCTATGATTGCTAAAATGTAAAACTCATACAAATTAAAGAAACAGAGCAAGTTTATTTTTCTAAAACTTGTCTAGTATTTCCCTGCAAAATTAGACAGAATTCCCAGGAATCCAGTCAGTTCTATTAGGAAAACATTGATGTGTCTGGAAATCTCAAACAGAAGCTATCCCAATCGCATATTTATAGCATGTGTTACCAGTGCTAACCATCCTTATAAAAAAACCCCAACTAATAACTTCACTCTTCATGTCCAGTGTGTCAATAAAATTACACTGGAGTAACAGACAATAACCACAGCCTGCAACTGTAGGGAAATGCACCTGAATTCACTGTTAGGAGGATTGGAAGTATGCCCACCACATACCTTATCTCACCTGCAATACAGGATGACCTACAGATTCAGCCTTAAACTTCATAATATCCCTAATGAAATAAACTTAAAAGAAAAAAAAAAAAGAGATTTTTTAAAATGAGTATAAAATAGTGAACACAAAATCCTCCGGTCTTTTGCTCAGACTCAGTATTAAGACTGCTAAAAGCAATATTTTCCAAAAATATTTACAGCAACTCTGCAGGCAACTTTGTATTAGAGAAAAAAAAAAAAAAAAAGACTTACAAGGAGACCATGCAAAGATATGAAGATTTAAAGTTGTTACAGAAGTCTAGTAACCTTCTACCTTGGTCTAGCTGACATAATCACCATTACCTATTGCCAGTGCAGAATACTGATTTAATGTGGGGTAACATGCCCTGTACTGATATACATTATGTATTCTTTCTTCCTTTTCATTTTTAGGAGATGTTTCAGAATTGAATTAATGCTATGTAGCAAGCATTTAATGAAACATTTAATATCTTCATCATAGGTTTGTATCTTAGAATCACATCTGTCATAGGATAACTACAAAACTCAACATTTGTCATCTTTTAACTGGTCTTAGTTATGATTAAAATGGTTTCTAACTGTAATTAGCTAATGATAAAAACACTTTTATGTGTTTACATAACGGATGCATTGAAATCACATTTGCTTTCCATGTGGCTTTGTCACTCATTTCTACATAACAGAAAACCAAAACAAAGCCAGCATTTTAATGTAACACTGAAAAGATTTCTCTTCTGTTTTTTTACTTCTCTCTCCACTGGCAATGCTGATCACAAGATTCAGTACCATAATTTCCAGAAGTACACTTTTCAGATGGGTTGTCATTCAATACAGGGAGGCAGCCATGATTTAAAGTTTCCACTTTCTAGCAGAATATTTCTACACCATAATGTGAGAATGAAGAACTCTGACTCTTTCTCTTCAGTATACTACATTTCTTCTTGCTTTTCAGCAGTGACTTTCACACTAAAATCACTCAAAACTTCAGACAAATCTATTCTACATACTTATCTCTTTTGCAAAAAGAAACACCTCTTACTCATGATGGTCACCTACTTTCATTCACATTACAAAAAAAACAAAGACAAGTTTAATATATATTAGTGTTGTGTCAGTGTGTTTTTTCACTTAAAACTTTTTTCTGGTTTTCTCAGGGTATTTTTTCTTGTTCTTCCTTTACTTTTAGAATAACACGTAGTAAATACTTTTATTCAATGGTTCTATTTAGAACACTCACTAAGGTGAGTTATTTCTTTGGCAGGCCAGATGGCTCATTTTGATGTGACATTTAATTTATAAAGCTTTTTAAGCACTTCCAGAGGCTCACACAGATTCCGTAATGTATCTCCATGGATCTCATCCATGAAGGACAGGCTAGGGCCCATGTACAGGCATAAACAGGCTGTTGTGAAATGATACAAAGAGGTAGTCAAGCATAAAGCAGAAAACAATTCATAGAGACAATTTCCTTCCATCAGTGGTAAAACTCTGAGTAGCTTCAGTTAAAGCAGCATGGCTGGAAAATCAGGACCAGAACAGTATTCCACCAGCACACTTCATTTAGATACCCCTCCCTCTTGATTTTTGCCTTGAAAAATGGAAGTGCAGGTGTGATTTGAGTATTCTAAACTGCTGTAGTCTGTTTTCTCTATCCTTTGTCAGAGTGTGAGTGTTACTCACGTGTGGTCATTAAAATACAGTATGTCACCTAAAAGTGAGAATTTACACAGTTGACAGAAAATTGTAGTGCTCAGGATGCTGATATCTGACATTCAGCTGTAAGATGATTTACAACATCACAATCCAAATATAGATTTCTACTTAGGGATTAATTTATGCTTGAATAATCCTATACTAACAATATTCCAGTATTGCCAGAATGAGGAAATAAGGCATGGATACTATGCAGTCTCTAAACAAGATAAGTGATTCTTCTTTTCCCTACACTTTGTACTATCTCTCTCACTGTCACACAGCAACGATCAAAAGTAACTACCACAGATTTTGAATAAAATTTTCACAAATGACTACAGTAAGTACAACACAATAGAAAACCAGATGCAATGTCAATGGGAACATCAAGGCCTTCAATAGTTCAACATACCTCTCCAAAAATTAGCATTAACCATTGTGTCCAGTACTTTATGCATACAGTTACTTAGTATCCTGCCATATGAAATCTCAGCTTTGCTGAAAAAGAGATCTTAAATGCCTTCTCTTCTGCCTTCTGCTGTAAGAACTCTCCTAACAACTGCAGTCTTTCTTGGAAACAATAACACAAAAAGCACAAGCCTGACAGCTCTGTAAGAGTAGGTGCCTGTCATATGCAATGACAGATATTCATCCATCCACCCATCCATAATGACACAGCCTAAAATTATTATTTTTAAAAATCATTTGGTGTTGTTAAAATGTCTTATGAAGAAGGAAACGTAATTAAAAAAACCTTAATGTTGAGAGCTAGTTAAAACAGAATTCTTTACGGTACAGTACCTGTTCTCAAATACATTTGAAAAGCCAGAACTCCAATGAAAAAACATCTTCCCCTCTGCTTTTGTGATCCTGCAATGTGTTCCCTTCTCTTCTTCATAACCACAGTAGCAATCAAAGCTAAAGTAATATTATATTAGGTTGGCATGTCTTAAAAGCCTTGATTATTTCTGTCAAAGTCACTGCGGAAAGTTAATGTAATTTAACAGCCAAATTGTTCAGTATTAATACAAAGAAACAGTGGTTTTATCCTTGATCATTTCTCCATAAAAGAGGTAAGAGTAAGCCTCCTGGCACTGGTCAAAGGGCACAGGATCACCCCAATAATCTAAGACAAACGCTGTAGCTAATGAGGAGTGTTGTCTTCACTCTGAGTTGTCAACAGATTGAAGTACCTGATCCTAAATTTTAATTGTTTGGGATGTATAATGCTCCTTTAAGACAGTGGATGGAACTACTCCAAAATTCTCTCTGTGAAGGGGATACAAACACCGATTATGATTTTTGTAAGATTCCTTTTTAGAAGAAGAAGCATTAACACTAATAGTAAATATAAGCTCATCTTGGGGAGCAAAGGTGAAGAGGAGAGTACTTCAGACAATTTTACAGCCAAGAGTTTTTAATCTCAGTTCCCTAGAAAAAAACCTGCCCCAAAAAAGCCAACAATCTATCAATTATGTCACTTACCACTGCTACCTCTTATCACGGCTTCACTAACAATATGTGTAAAGAATGTTCTATATAATGTAAGTGAAAAGTGGAGGGGGAATTTTAGATACACCAGAGAGATCAAAAACCACAGCATTAGGAACATGATTTAGGCCAGCTATAAGTCCTGAAGTCTTACTTTTTTCCCTCGAAAATATATATATAAAATATACACATAACATATACATATTAGCATATATAAGCACCAAAATGAAAAATTAGTATAATATGGAGATGCTGATTTTGATCAGATTAAAAGGAAAAAAATTACTATATTTTAGTCTATAATTAAAAAAATCTTTGAGGCTTTTACAAATGCTAGCAATTGCTTTTTGTGTGTGTATATGTGTGCACGTGTGTGCATGTACCCTTGGTGTCTTCAGAGTTAGGAATAAATGCTCATTTTAAACCAGCCATAAATGGGATTGTAACAATAGCATTTATGTTTCATTGCAGTACCTTGCCATAAGATCTCCTACTGCACCTGACTGTGTGGTATGAAAAGAATATTCGTAACATTTCAGTACCATTAATATTGTTTTAATACTGATAAAACTTTGTACCAAAGCTCTGAAATCTGAAGAATACTAACATGGAAGCCCCCTTTTAGATATTTAATTAGTAGGTTGTTCTCCCAGTTGAGAAAAAACTTTCCACATTTTCAGACCTGGGTTTTTGAAAGTGGGCTATGAGGCCAAAATTTTAAAGCACTAATGGCACACAGGCAGCAGGTGTCCAGGCTCTATTATAACACACATTTAAATATCCAGATTGGATTCATTGTTCAACTAAAGGCAATTACATTTTAGCTACCATTCCATTTTCAAAAGCACTGGATGCTTGCACCTTCTATTGAATTTTATGAAAGCATTGGATGACATTTAGGTTATTTATTTAGATACCTGAATTTGCATTAACTTCAAAAATAATGAACTTCAACTTAAGAAAAACTAGAAAGGATTATCTGAATTGGGAAGGATCAGACAAAGAAGGAAAGATTAGAATTATTTTACTAAGATTTAGTCATTACAGGACTTTTCCAGGCTCTTGGCAAATGTACAATGATTATGATTCCCTACTTGGGGAACCATATAGCCTGAAGTCATGATGGATTTGCTTTTCACAGTGGGCTGTCCCAACAAGCTCTGATGAACTAGTAAAATCTCTCTGTGCTGTTTCTTAAAAGATGGTACCTATGGGCAGCGGTGAGGGGCCAGGGAGCAGAGTCTGAAAGATTTATGCTAATCAGAACTCACTTTAATCTTTAACACCCTTAAGTAAGGATTAACATGAAATCCTCTCCCTAATATTTTAATTCTAAGCCAAGAGGAACAAATTATGACCCATGGTATCCATGAAACAAATTTAATCCATTTGAAGATCAAGATTTGTCACACCTACAAAACACTAACGATGTTATGGTGTGAAACAGCAAAACTTTCATTAAGTATCATTCTTTGGCAGACAATTTGACATCAATCTGTCTGGAAACCTTTAATTTAAGGTCCATACCAGTCAAGTATATTTTGAAGAGAACCTACTGAAACTATAGCCCATGGAGCCTAACAAAGTGCTGACCTACAGTAACTTCTGTTCTTCCACAAAGACACTAAAACACTCCTTGAAGAAGTCATCCCCTTGCGACAACCAGCATGCCATTAGCATGGCATAGTGCGTAAGGGAGCCATAAGAAGTGAGTCTAGAGGAGACAGCCAGAACACAGCATTGCCACACAAACCAAGCACTGGTGCTCAGTAACATAATAAATTTCTGAAGCAGAACACATTTGGTATTTTTGACACTTTCTTGTCCTACTTCACACAACCAATCCCTTAAAAAATGGTTAAGTGATGCTTCTTACATGAATGCTTAAGCAACAGCCTGAAATTTCACTTTTCTTAGAAATACCATAATTTAAAAACAAGTGAGGAAAAAATTATGACAGCTGATGGACTTAATGAATTGAATTAGCAGAAATATCTGCTGTAGCAGAACAACAGAGACTTTAGAGCTAGTTTGTGGGTGGTCTTCTGTATGTAGGTGGGTTGCAGACCACTGTATATAGCTACACAATACACACAAAGAATACAACTATAATTCTGGCTCTTTTGTTTCCACTAGCAAGGATCTGACAACTAAACTAGCAGTTCCAATAGTTACCTGGAAGAACATAAAACCACAGCTAAGCTGCAGACAATATCATGAGAAAAAGGGTTGTCAAAGGCCTCCGGGACCCAGCCCATGTCTCTCGTAGTAGGTACAGCAGTAGCTCGTCTAGAAAATAACTACAGTGAATGCCCAGAGAAACTGCTCCTGTACTGCATAAATTGCTTACTAAGTGCAATGGGATTGCATTGCATGCATTACATGTGCACGGGACTGCCACATGGCCCTGCTCTCCTGTGACCTACTGACAAAGCCCCCAAGGCTCTCAGTCTGTCAGGGTATTCTGCAGCAGGATACTGAGTAATCCATATAGGTATATTTATTCCCTCACCTTTAGGCTCCTAACTGTACCAGATCATCCTGAACTTTCTACAGTCAGTGGAAAAATGCAGGTTTGTACAGCAGGGAATTCTGAGCCCCTGGGGTCCTGCCTCAAATGTGCTACCTGGGAGATCTGACCTCTCTCTGTAAACGATACCAGGAGCCTGTGGAGATCTAACAGCTCAGTGAGCAGTTACATTAGGTGGCCAACGCTGAGTATGGCGTGCATCCCCTTGCTGCTCAGTAATACTGACTGTTTGCTGGTGTGTCTGAGAAGGCACATTGGCCACGGAAGTTGCCCATCTGGAGATACATCTGCCATTAAAATTTTAAGTGCCTATGTAGTTATTTGTGAGGACATTTACTCACATGAACAAACTCATGGAGTGCAAGGGGACCCCTGCTCTCTGTTGTAGATAGGATTATATTCTGACCCCTAAATTACTTTGCATATGTCAAGCACTAGCATTTTTGTATTCAGCATAAGGGCTACTATCAGGATCAGCATAGTCTGTCCAAGATAATTCAGCACAGTGCCAATGTGAAAGCTCTTACAGAAGTTTTCATTATAATATTTTGGTGACTATACTGCTGCAAAGATCAATAAAACACTGGGTCTGCTCAGTTTACTGAAGTCATTTAAAATATGATAAATGTCCTATATTGTCTTTTTAATTAAACTGAAGTAAACAAATCTAGTATTGGCTGTATCAGAAGGGTAAAGTCTGTACTGGAGGTAGATTAGAATTATTTGACTAAATATTTTCAATTAAAAACACGGCATTGTCAGAGCTAAAACATTTTGTGGAAAAGAAACTTTAACAGATTTCTTGCTTAAGAGAAATGGAAAAATCTCTATGGATATCCAAATAGCTTATGCTGGTTTTTCAAAACACAGAAAATACTATTTTTTGTTAGAATTTCCTCTTATATCTGAACATATGAATTTATAATATAAAATAAGGATAAAAATAAATTAAATATTCCAAAATCAATTTAATTAAATGTTTCAATTTTCCTCACTGCATTTTTTGCATAATATAAGTTCATTAATATTTTCAAGGGTCCAAAATTCATTACGATAAAGAAGGTATTTAAATAGTGAATATTTATAGGATGGGAAAACAATTTCCTGCCCTGCTGTAGAGAAATTGCTTTTATTAAAAATTGCCCAGTTTGGTTTAAACCATAATACAAAATCATGTTTTTATTCACTTTAACTAATGCATCAGCAAATAAGAACTGCATCTCCACAATCACGCCTTTTGTGGAATAAATGTTACATGCAGGGGAGAAAATTATCACAAATGCAGAATTGTTTCATTTCCAGCAGGTGAGTTGCCTGTAGAGTATCTTACACACAAAAAGCCTTTTAAATTGCTTCTCTTTTGCACTTGTGTAAAATGCACAATCATTGAAAAAAAAAAGCTGAGGGGGATAATGACAGGCAGGCTAAGCATACAGGAATTACCAGGAAAATTTCTTTTCCAAATCCAACATATTAGGCAGGCATGTCTTTGGAACACATTTATTAGCTGGCATTTATATCGGAAATCAGAAGAGTGTTCTGGTAACAAGTACAATCTTTTACATTCTGTCAGAGCCCACAATATTTATTTTGTACAGCTCAATCATCCATTTCTCAAACACTTTCTGTTAATATTTCCTGAGAGTTAGCTAGACACCCAGCTGGCAGACATAGCAACATTAAAGCCAGGTAGAAGCACTAACAAAAGAGCTGAAAACGACAACAGAATCAGAAAACACACAGTTTTACTAGTGAAAAAGCACAGCTGATTTTTCAAATCCTACCTGGTTCATAGAATAGCATGAGAAACTGAGATTTTAGAAATACAAGGCTAAGTCCCTGAGATCCACAAATTAATACTTATTCATGTAAATCAGCTCAAAGTTCTCAGCTGGAATTTTCCCACATGATGACAATGAGCTCTATGAAGACTCGGTGGATTAAGCACATGGATTTTTAATCACGTGATATCTGTCTAAATCCACACAGTAATTTAATTTGTGTCCAGCATGCCATTCTCACCCTCCAAATCAAGCCTTTTCCCTCCAAATATATATTTTTTTAATCTTTTCACTACCATTAAAAAAAGATTTCCATACTGGGATGTCCCACCATGCTGTCTGCACTTGACAGTGTGCCACCCACACAGTTTTGTACAAGTCATAAGCCTACAGTATTCATAAGCTCTCTAAACTGCAATTCAGAATATTTTCTACAGCAGATGTTTATCCTTGCTTCTGCTTTCATATTTAGTAAGATTTAAAAAAAAAAAAAAATCAGCACAGATGACAGAAATATAATTGCAGCCAGCTGAAGACTGGAAGGAAAACCTCCATTCAAGAACATCTAAACTACCAGCATCCAGGTCTAAGCCCGCATGCTAAGAAGTGAGCACATCTTCTACTGCCAATTTTTACTTCCACTGAAATGATTAAGAGGGTGGGGGCTGTTTGTTACAAGTCTTCCTTATTTGCATTGCTCCAGTGTTTTGATGTGTATATACAATGACTGAGCTCACGTGTACAAAGCAAATAATCAAAGATGGGCCAACATGTGCTGTGTGTGCAGAGTGACATGCATGAACACTGGAATTAGTAGGTGGGGACAGTGAGATTCCTGCTGCGCCCTTGAAAATGTGATACCCAATTCCTGTGTGAAAACAATTTGTTCATCTTTTTTGTATGATGACTCTTTGGGGTTTTTCCACTGAACTCACAAATGTTCAAAGACTATGGTATTTACTGCATGGACTTAGGCATTCATAAGTAAACCTGGTCACAATGCACTTATCGCTTTGCCTACTCAGATTTGATACAAACACTTCCTTCTTCTGGGGGAAGCATGTCAGCAAATCAGCCATATTCTGCTGCAGAGTAAGCTTAAAGTTTAAGACTCAAATCCACATTAAAATATATTGGCGTGGGTCTTACATATGTCACCATTTTACTTTCCCACTGTTACATAACTTTGTGCAGTTAATGTATCACTGTATATCAAATTCATGCAATTAAGTTGCTTTTTTCATTCTAGGTAATATTTTTGCAACAAGTGAAAGAATTCAGCTGATAGTGAAGAAACTTTAAAACCTCTGTTAAGACAAAATGTGTTAAATCATTAGAAAATTAATGTCTAATGGTTAGTGACAGTAGTAACAAGAGAATCTCCCTTTTTAAGATACGAGAACAAAGTACTCTGTTCATATTGTAAGACTAACAGGAAACCAGCTGTTTTTGTTGTCTAAGATATTGTTTAAGGAACCCCAAAAATATAGAAACGTAAATATGACCATTAAGAGGAAGAATGGAAATAGTGCTAAAACTAGAGGGGAGAGTCAATAAATGAATATAGCAGGTAGGATTTTGTTTGCAAGGCATTGCAGGTGGTCAGAAAGAAGCAAAGAATAGAAATTCCTGGGCAACCGCATACTGTCAGATAGTGCTGGTCATTATAGTACAGACAACAAAGGGATCTTTATCTGTAACGTAGGAGGGATTTTAAGTAACGTATTACTCCATTTTTTAGCAGGAAGGTAAAAATACCCTCAAAACAAACATTCTCTGTGTAAAGTCTCCATGACCAACTCTACTGAACTTCTCACACAAATTATTTGTCCTGTGGCTCAGAGTTCTCCAGGTCAAAGGCTGAACAGTGCTAAGCTGTGAGCTAGAACAAGTAAATGGACAAATTATTTTCAGTGCTAAGATGGAAGAGTCAAGTCAGAGCTCTGGTTTAATTCCATTAACTTTTGTAGAGGCTACATTTGTTAAGTAAATTTAGCTACTGGATTTCAAAACAAAGACTCTAGTGTATTATGGCACTGCTTAACTAACAGTCTGACAAAGCAATGTTAAAGGAGATCATCAGCTTTAACTAGGAACCACAAAAATGAAAGTGAAATGTGCTTTAAGGAAAATAAAGGAAAAATCTCAGAAAAGTGTGCAGAAAGCCAAAGCCACTGCAGTCAATAACCCCTCACAGCACTTTATTGAACTGAGTATAGCTGTCACTTGGTCTCTGACTCCTGCTGAGAAAGTTACCAAAATTTTAGAGGAATAAGAAGAGGTTCAAAGTACAAGTGCTGTGCTGAAAAACTGTTCTGTTACTGGTGAATAAAGAAAAAAAAAAGAGCTAACATTTGGTATTATATGTATCGAGGTTGTTATTACTTAGCTAGAGGAACAGATTCAACACTTAGTGTGAAGAAACTTGTGCTCCTAACAGTAATGTTCTCTCATCGCCAGGTTTATTAGACATCACAGGAACTTATGAGAACACAAAAGTTAAAAATGAAAGAGCAATCAACCAGAACAGGGAGTCAGAAAACCTCACAAACCCAAGAATCAATTATCTGAAATGTAAATGTAGGAGCATTTAAATTAAATCCAACTCTCAGCCACTCATTTCCTACCAATGCATCTCAAATGGGGCAGAGTCCAGGTAGTACAGCTGATGTTGTACTCCTCCACTTCAGTACGTTGGTATTATTTGCTACAGTCCTGAGAGTCAATTTCTCCCTTTTTTGTCATGGTTACAAACAGCACTGGTACAGTGCAGCAATAGGTGTGTCTATATCCAGTGGACTAGATAACCATAACATTGTTTCCTTATTTTTTCCTTAAAGCAAACAACTTGAATAGAATTACAAGAAAGCATTCTTACTGCTCACATAAAAATATAGTATTCCTATGTCATACATCCATGCAATCCCATTGTGCCTACTGTGGCTATCTTACAGCCAACCTCTAAATACAAACATACTCAAGAAAAATGATAGACCTCTGTGTTTGATCTTTGAACCAAATTCCCTCTTCATTTAAACAAGGTCCCCACTGATGCTAGCTGAACAAGAACTCCAAGAATTACCTTCGTTTTTCATCTTCTTCTAAGAGGCTTTATTAGAACTGCCTTCCAACAGATATTGATTACCCTTATTAAATAAATTCAAAAATTCATGTTACCATACCCAGTGCTGATTTGAACAGTCGCAGTTCACTAATAATAGATTTAGAAAGTCAACCACTGCTGTGTGACAGAACTTAATTTGTCCCATACTGATTTCAATACCATTCTTTATCATCAAAGATAAAAAAATTTCAGCCCTGGAATAAGTGTTATTTCCTATTTCACTGTACATTTTTTACTGAGGAACAAACAGATCTACAGAGTTAAAATGTAAAAAAATACAAAACAATCATTACTTTGCCATACTTGAGATCCGAATTAAAAACAGTCAGCCTTATATTCAGGTGCACCTAATGTGAAAGGGAAGCATTAAGATTTCATTGACTGTGAACACATCAATACCTCTGTTACAAGCGGAGTTTCACCAACACTCTCATGCACACGTCACAGCCAGACTGAATGTTAGTGTGAATGGAATTACAAATCCAAGGAAAATCAAAACTTACCTGTTTTCTTTTGGGGTTTGTTTGTTTGTTTCTTTTTCATTTCTTCTCCCCACCCCCAGGAGCTTTAAAAGTCAGGTTTGGAAGAAAGAAAAAACACTGCATACTTACTCCTCCCATAAAATCTGAATTTATGAAAGCTTGAGACTTAAAAAGCAAAAATACTCCGGGATGCTTCAATACATCTTGTTGGACCTACATGCTGTTTCACATACTATTCTGCAACATTCAAAAGGAACACAGAAATACAGGTGAAATAAACAGTGCTACAAACATATGTTCCAGCTCTTGAACATATCTTCCAGTTCACTGGCAACGTGCCAGTGCCTGCAAGGAGATTATGGAGGAGACAGAGCCAAACCCTGCACACTGGTGCATGGCAGGAGAGTGAGAGGCAGTGGGGGTAATCTGAAACAAGAGAGGCTCAGGCTGGTTGTAATGAGGGACTTTTCCACTGTGAAGCAGTCAGGTAGTCCCCCAAGGAGTCTGTGCCATCTCCCTGCTTGGAGGTTTTCAAGACTGAACAAAGCCCTGAGCAACGTAGTCTGAGCTGACGGCTAACCATGCTTTGAGGTTAAACTAGATATTTCTATAATCCTAATCTTCGCAATAAAATGCTATGATGCCAAGGTCCTTCCTTTGCAGGTATAAAGATCATATCAAAGTTTTCTTTTCCATACATAATTCAGCCGGTCAAAAGAGGTGATTATCCCACTGTATTTAGCATTGGTACAGCCTCACCTTGAACACTCTGTGCAGTTCAGGGCCCCACAATTTAAGAAGGATGTGAAGGTACTTGAATGCATCCAGAGGACAACAAAGCTGGTGAAAAGACTGGAAGGAATGTCCTATGAGGAGCAGCTAACGACTCTGGGTCTGTCTGGTTTGGAGAAGAGGAGGCTGAGGGTTGACCTCATTGCTCTCTACAGCTTCCTGAGGACGGGAGGTGGAGAGGGAGGTGCTGATTTCTTCTCCCTGGTATCCAATGATAGGACACATGGGAATGATTCAAAGCTGCACTGGGGAGGTTTAGACTGGACATTAGGAAACGTTTCTTTACTGAGAGAGAGGTCAAACTCTGGAACAGGCTTCCTAGAGATATGGTCGATGTCACAAGCCTGTCAGTGTCTAAGAGACATTTGGACAATGCCCTTAATAACATGCTTTAATCTCTGGTCAGCCCTGAATTGGTCAGGCAGTTGGACTGGATGATTGTTGTAGGTCCCTTCCAACTGAAATACTCCATTCTATTCTAATTCAAAAGGCCAAATATCCTCCTGATCTTAGCTAGATCACTAGATTAGTACAGCTAAGACACATCAGCTTGTATAGCCAACTTCACCCAAAGGAATGGTTTCATTTAGCATCAGATCTGGTTACTTTTGCCTTCTCAGCCCGAGTGATCAGATACCCATTTGCAGATAGTTCATACAAAACAGTCCTTAGCACAAGCCCAGAGTGAGGTGTGAGTCATAAGAAAAATTAATCATTCTGCATCATGCATTTCCATATGTAATTACTATTACAGACCTGAGCTGAAAGCAGTTACACAATTTATCTGCACATTTCTCTCCCATGCCTTCAGTGCCAGCCCTAATTAACAGAATCCAAAAGCATTGACTGCATTTGATTTCAACTGCAAACATACTCTGTTTAGGGACTAACCAAGTCCATTCATGTCAGGGAGCTGCATAATTATCCTGGAACTGTAATAGAAAACGTAAGCTTTAAGTGCCAACAGGAGAACAGGCAACTGACGCATCCATGGAACTACATTACCTGTGGTCACTTCAGCTTACACTAAGTGCTTTTCCTCTCAAATACACCATCCTGCCAAAGACAGCTGATTATTTATTTGCCTAGAATTCTTCATTGTGCATTTTGTATCATCTTGCTCATGTGTATAAGCTACTGCACTGATACTTTAAAATCCTAGACAGAGAAAAAGATAAAGTAATGACTATAGAAACAAGTACCCCTCGTAAGTGACTAAACTGCAGAATTATCATTTCTTCTCATTCATGCTTGTATGGATTGGCTACGCAAACACAGGAGTAGATGTTTATTCATAATGGTTCTGCACACGCTGCTGTGAAATAAGCTCTAGAGAAAGAGTCATGAACCTGAAGTACTATTGGAAAATCTCAGGTATTGTATATTTTATGTCTCTGTAGAGCTAGCACACAGTAATGGTTAGTAGATAACTGCACAGAACAACCAAATCTCTCCTGAATATTTCACCAGGAATGTCCATCTCAGAGTTCTTCACAAATTTGGGACAATTGTGTTAAATTCACTTATAAAGTAACCTCAAACAGTACTGTGCAAAACTCAGTATAGAAGCATTATTCACATTAAGGAGTAGTACTCTTCTGCTTGGCTGATAAGCACATGGCTACCCATCAGTTGAAAAGAACCCATTTACCCTACATTTATTGTTACTTATTTCACTTCAGTGAAATAAAATAAGATTAATCTGGTACAATGGAAAACCAAAGCCAAGAAGCCATTTAGGCCAGTAAAATTTTCAGAAGTGGGTACAGGTCTTGTGAGAGTTTGCACTAATCACTGCCAATCTGATCTTTTTTTCATTGTTAAACTTCAATTAGCACCTCAGGAAAAAGAATTCATTGCAAGGCATTCATCAGGGGAGGCTTGCCCTTCTCTTCTCACATAACTGTAAAGTTAACCAGTGTACTAATTTCTAGCAGGCAATTCCTTTCAGCCCCTGCATACAGCAGACAATGGCTACCAAACTAAAACACCAGTCTGCTAACTAATTATCAATTAAAAACCACCTCTTAGCAACTTATAATATAAATGAGAAGCTGTATTATGTCAAAACATTATCATGACAACAGAGTTGAAACCACCCAGCTTTACTATAATATTATAATGAAACACAAATCTAGATGCTATCCAATTGAAAGAATAGGGATACCATTGGAATAGAAGGATCTGATAGGGTTAAAATACTGTTTCATTGTTATGAAATCATATTTTAGAGCTTCTCTTGGAATACATATTCTGGGTTCTGACTGCTTATATTCAGGATTTTTGTAGATCAAAAAAAGAAGCAAGCAATTAGCAAATTACCACTGCAATTATATGCATGAGAATTTGAGGGCAAAATATAGTCAGAAACAGTATCTTTTTATTTCCATCTGCAAAAGCAAAAAAGGGTTTTCTACCGTGCTGGACAAGCTTGTATAAAAGACCTGCAGCAAAAACAATATTGCTGATTAATACTCTGCTAAAAATTTATTTTTCAGAAGACTGTCATTGACATAAGCCTTCTCTTACTAAGAAACAGCTTCAAAGCACAATGAGAAAAAGTAATAAATGAATATGTCTCGAAAAGTGAAGTAGTCCATCTCGCTTGTTATGAGAAAAATAAGGTTTCTTTTCAGTATCTATGCAAAAGGATCAGCATGGATCCAAGTATGCTACTGAATGTCAAGAAGGAATATTGAAATACCTAAGTGTTCCTTGTTCAGGCAGCCATAATGGTGCAAAAGGGCTGTTTCTTATCAACCTAAAACTAAGTTTTTGAGAGCTAACTAGTATACATCTTCATAACACCACCATGGGTAACAACAGATCAAATTATCATCTGTTGAATCTCTTACCACAGTTAGAGAGACAGCCTGGCATTCAGTCTGTCACAGCATGATGTCCTAGAAACGCATACAGATTTACTCTCTTTAATACTACAGAATGCACTTAAGTACTCAATTTCCATTCACCATATCTTTTGGGAAAGGCTCACAACTCTTACTACTCCCTGTATTTAGTCCATGCCTATAGCGATGGAGCACAACATGCATGGGCAGATCCCAGCATATTTAAGATAATTCACTCCATACCACTGTGGAAATCTGAACGCATTTTGCACAAGAAGGAAGCATATGGGATGGTTTTGTTTTGCTCATTTTTTCCCAAGAGCATCTCCTAGGGAGAACAGCTTTGTGCATACTGCTGTTCAGAACAGTCCATCTCAAGAAAAGATGACACCAAAGGAAGAATTGTTTACTGCCATATAGAAAAGATTTCAAATGGAGCCTCTTTTAATGAAAGCAATCTTAATAAATATCATCCAAGGTATCCAAACTGACAAAAGCACGTCCACAAAATTACTGAATTTAACAACACATTTCTCAGAGATAAAAAATCAATTGGCAGATGCCAAAGGGGAAAAAAAAGTGATGTGGCACATTGCATCTTTTTATGACAGATGGTTTCAAATGGATTAATGATGTGAGCGCTAAATTTCTAGGTTGCAGTTAATATGTAACCTCCAGCCAGCAGACACCTCTAAGGTTCTAAGATATTTACACCTGAGTGGTAAAGAGGCCCACCCAATTGAACTTGGAAACACAGTGCTAATTTGAAGGCTATCTTCCAAATGAAAAAAAAAAAAAAAAATTAATAGATATTCGGGGGGGGGGGGGGGGGGGGGGGGGGGGCGCAGGTAGAGAGACCTTGTCACAACACTGGTATGGAATTGGAAATTCAATACTTTTTTCCCCTCTGAGAAGCTATTATGAGGACAGACACACAGACTACATGAATTCATATTATACCATGTCAGTCAAATGAAGAAAAAGAAAAGGATCAGTAAGATACACATTGTTTTCCCCTTCATTTCTAGACAATTTTAGAATGGTAAAAACTTCCCTTTCCATTAAAAAAAAAACCCAAAACAAAAGAAGTTCAACAGCAATAATGAATCTTGTCACTGTACTTAAGCCATCATAAAAGTTACTTGCTTGATATGACCAGCAGACATGGCATGTCTTCAATATCTTTTCAACATCTCCAATTTTCACAGTTCATTTGGCTAAGAAGTCACAGGAAAGTCTATCACTTTACAATAGGCAGAACCTTTCAGACACTAAACTCAATCTGAAAAATAGTTGTAAGCAAGACTTAAAGTCAGGGTTTGTGGCTAAAACAATTTAAATTGGATTTATATGAGTAGAGTTGCTGGTTAAACACTTCAGAGTGATTACTATTATTCACTGTCATTTACATTTTGAAGTAACTACTGGAAAAGTACATTATAACAGTATCTACAACAATTCAAAGATGAATGAGAGCAAAATCAAATGACAAATATTATCATTCTTAGTGTAAATATTTACCATCCAACAAAAATAATTATTATTGGGACATTCCATTTCACTATTTTCCTCTTGCATTTATCTTTTCCTGGAATGTACATGAAGTCATTCTGACGTGACTTACTGTCATATTGAACACACTACATTTCTCCAACAAAATGGAAAAAACAATGTCTGGTCACACACTATTACACTCTAGCTATTTCCACAGCAGATTCACAGAGGGCCTGCATAGGCCAAAGGTAACTCCATGGCATATCCTAAACTTGGAAGAGTATAGGGAGTATTCATTATTTTCTAATAAACTAGGAAGAAAGAGACTAAGAAATTACTCTTTCTTAAAAAAAAAAAAGTTAATGATGAAAATAACAAATTTCTTTTGGTTTCAATATTCTTGAAGAGAAAAATTTAAAACATTTTCACTTTTTTTGCTAATAGACCAATAATAGATTCACGCTGTGGTAACCACAGACAGAAGATACAGTCACTAGACCTTGCCTACAGAAAGCCAACTACAAACAGCTGAAACACAAATGCTTTTGGAAGGACCTCTGCCTTGGTCATACAATTTCCTTGCTTCAAACTCATCTTTCTGCAGTGTATTTGAGAACTAATGACCAACATACCACACCCAGCTGCATCCCATTTTACACGGTTCTGACTGCAAATCAATGCAGGCCTCAACACCCCAGTCACCATCTCGGTCTGTTCCAGGGCAACAAGAGGGGATCTGTATCTTTGTCTTCATTGTGGGCTGGGCTATACACCGTATGAATCAAATGCTCTTAAGGATTTTTTCTTGACAGAAAGGGGTAAGAAACTCCTTAATATTGCATTAATACCACCTAGCAATTTGTGACAAAATGGAAGATTGATACTCTAATTCAAACTGCAGTCCATATATCACTGCTCTTTACAAGTTCTTTATAGGAAGCATGCCTTTCCACAAAAGGCTGTCACACAAATTGTTATATAATGTATTTTTGTAACTTTGGGAGAAGAAAAAATACACATATATGTAATATACATAAAGATGTAAATATAATATATAAAAACATTCTATATATGCTTCCATATTTTATATAAGATATATTTTTATGTAAATAAAATGCAGAATATGCTTCTGGATGATTGACAATACCCACAGCATTTGCCAGATTTGTCTTTTGTGCTCTGTTTCAGCATATCCCGGGTAGATTCAAGCGGTAAAATAATTAGCCAAACTGGAATACATGGTGATTATCCAAAATGGTACTTAGAATTCTGCTCTAATAGATGTGACGAAACCCTTAACGACTTCAAGCAGTAAGGGGAGGGGGAATGGAGGGAAGCGAGTTTGAAGCTGTTTTCATTATGAAAACCGACAGGTCTTGGTTCCAATTTCACCCCGAACTGCCATAGAGATTAATATTTTTCTTTCAAAGCCACATTTTTATAAGAGATTACATTTTCCTCTGAAAGAGAAGAGCTCCATTCAAAGACATGCCCATTTGTTGTTGTCAGATTCTGCCTAACTGGGCTGAGAGCCTACTGTAGCTCTGCAGAGCTGTGACCTGCACTTCACTCCCTCCAGGCACTATAAATAATTTCCATGGAAACAGCGCTGAAGAAGATATCTGCAAGCCAAGAAGATATCTATAGGCTTTCTGTTAGATTTATGTCTCTTATTTTTTCCTCTCCATTTTCTCAGTTAAACCAACATTAAATACAATTATTTTATAAAATACGTTACACACACAACTAAAGTTACAAAAGAAATGAAAGATACAGGGGAAAAAAACTGAAGGCATTTCCTACTCCACAATATGTATGTATCTATCTATAGATTATCTTCACATCCTGCATTCCCATTTGCCTGGAGGAAAGAGTACATTGCATCTACACTGCACTTCTTTCACCCAAGGAAGAATTGTCCCTTAGTCATCAGGCTGGAGCTAATCCTCTAATTAATGTATTTAATGAAGAGTGTTCTAATTCACACCTTGATGAGGCTGAGAAGAAAAGTAGATTCATGTGAAATCAAAGCTGAAGGGCTCTGAAACAGCCTTATCAGACCACACAGGGAGGAAATGAACACAATGGAATGCACTGCAGCCTAGCCAAGTGTAAATCTGCAGCTCTTCAGTCCTGGATGTCAATTTATCACACAGTGAAAATCAGCTAACTTCCTAGCTACTTCTCTTTCAGCAATGGAAAGATAATGCTCAATGTGTGGATGTAGTAAAGATAATTGGAAATCTACCAAACCCTGTTCCCTCATAATCCCCCAGATAACGAGAGTCCATGTATATTGGAGGTGTACAGTACTCCCTCTTTCTCCTCCTGGCCACGGGAATACCATGGCTTTAGGCCCTCCCTGCAAACTGTACAGCTGGTATTGTTTTCATTGTCCACTGAAGCTGCAGATGACTCGTCCCAAATTGTAAGAGTTTCCTTACTCCGAGATCAGTCTACAGATATGGGGAGAAACAGAGATTGCCTTTTCTCTCCTTTGGCTGGGCTTGTACAACCTGCCTGTAGCTTAGGGGACAAAGGAAGCGAGTCAAAGGATCATATCAAAACTCAAACACAAGCACCTAAGGAGAAATAACTGTAATCACTGCTCTGTTTTTTTCTTTTCAGTATTACAATAGTTGTCACTGAACATAACAATAAATTTAAATAACTACTCTTAGCTGCATTATAGGAATTTTTTGGAGCTCCTTTTCCCCTCTGTACTCCTCCTGTAGGATCTAGTTTATCCTCACATAAGCTTTGAGTGCTGACCATGAGGTTTTTCTTCATTAAAACACATCAGATTCCACGTCATCTTTTACATTTTTGTCTGTATTTTAATCTCTATTTTTATGATCCAAAATATTGCTCGCACGTCAGGAAGAATTCATACAGTTCATAGTAGTATCAACATTAGCATTAAAAATAATGACTTCTGCTTCCTCAAGCCATTGCTCTAAAGCAGACTTCTTTAAGAAAAGATTGCCTACTAGTACATAAGCCATTAGCTGTACTCATCTTGTAAGGAGTCTGTCTGTATTATGAATGTTAGAAAAATACTTCAGAAGCCAAGACTTTCTTGGAATTTTTTGATCCAAAGAAGTTTAGAAAAATATCAAATAGAAGCTAATTCATCATAAGAGATATTTGTATTTACATCTGTTCCTATAGCTACTGAAATCCAGATTGCTGTTCAACTAATGTTTGACAGCTTTTAGGTCCAATAGTTAAAAGAACAAGAGTATCAAGATTAGAAAATTACTTCTTGTTCTCAATCTAAGATATCCTAAAGGTGGCTATTTTTTTTAGATTGTTCTCAGATCCCAACTCTACCTTTCACAATTCACACTGTAACTACTTCAGACACTACCGAAGTATTTAACATTATGTATACTATTTAACTTCTCTGTGCCTTGCCACTCTAAAATGATTCTTATAATAATTACCGATCTTCTTTCACAGAATTATTAAGAAGGTTAATTAATTGTTTCTAGAACTCCTGAGATTCTCAAATGAAAAGCCAGTACATAGAAGAAGGGCTTTGAAGAAACTTTGAATTCACTGTCATAATCATAATTAAATCAAGGAGAAATTTTATATTGTTATTCTCAGATTCTCTTTTCTTCAGCTCACCATTTTATTTTTTCCTACAAGTTGCCATTTGCTGCAAAGTATCTTAACTGATTCAAAATTCCATATTATACCTTGCTTTAGAAAAAAATGTAAATTGCATCCATCACACATTAATCAATTGTATCTAGGCAACATAGGTGAGGTTAGATCATGTTTTTGCAATCACCCCTGTGCAAAGAGATGGACTCAGCACCTTTCACCTCTTTCATTCCTGGAAGTAGCCACATTAGACCAAAAAAGATCCATAGCAGCATGATTGTTCCTTAACTCCTCACATCAACCAGATACCTCATCAGAACCTGTTCACTGGGAACAGCAACTCACAACAACATATATTAAATCTACCCTGATCTTCCTGCTACCGTAGTTATGTACTTTGACATTCAGCCCCTAGTTTCTCCTGTCAATCATCTGGAATTAACAACAACAGGGTAACAAATAAGTTTATAAAATATGGTCTAAACAATTAAAAAAAAAAGTCAAGAATATGTGGATTAAGAAACAGTTAAAAAAAGAAAAAAAGAAGACATTCAACTCTACTGTATTGTGTGTTTCAAATGTGTGCTGGTTTCCTTCTGGCAGTTTTCAGTGGAAAGACAGTGATCTACTTAAATTTATTAACTGAATGTTCCTGAGAGACATCCATTTAGTGCCTGTAACAATTATCTAATAAGAAATCTTATAAAGTACAGTAAGATAAATAATTTTGAGAATCACAGTCAGAATTTAAGATCATGACATTCGATTCATCAGAGATTACAGGCTTATTAAAAATAGGTGATCTTGTTTTAACTTTCTGAATACCTGATTATTATTAGCTAATAGCCTTTAATAGCTTAATATTCTGGCATTAACTTAAAAACAAGATATTACCTTTAAAAAAAAAGTTTCCAGAAGGATAACATGCAGGTTTGGTCACTGAAATACACACCTTCAAGAAATACATGCAATTATGACAACAGTGTGCATGCTTTCAGTATTCTCTTGATTTTTATTTACCACTGAACCTGATGCAGGTTCTAACCTCTGTTATATCCAGGGTAACCCCATAGTTTTATTTCACTAACCTGAATCTGATTTTAACTTTATAATTCAGAGTTTGGACTTACTTTTATTATTTAAGCATGTTTTAGGCATATTAATATATTTCACTGTCACAAAACAGAACTATATTTGCCCTGTATGCAAGTACTTATGAGTTCCTATACTACTTGTTTTAACTTATCATCTGATGTGGAATACAGACCAATTAGATATACCGGTGGCTTCCACCATATACATACGGAGCTTCCTGAGCAGCACCACTGTGAACCCCATGCTATCACTGCAAGAGCACCATGGAGTCCAGCCTCGAACAAGCCAAGGGAGGAAAATGAGACATAAGCTACTGTCTCTGCAGCTGCTTTAAAAAACCTTCAGTTTTCTGCCAAATGTTTTTAGCTGAAAACTTTCTCACTTTGTGTTTCAGCCAACTGTGAAAACTCCCACAGACGAAGCCACTTTCTGAATTGTTCTACTGAGGTAAAAAATAATAAAAGCATTGTTTCTGGCTTCCACTTTTTGTGGATATTTATACCTCTGGAAGTTAGTGCAGACTAATATGCCTGAGGAAATTTTTCCCTTTGGTACTTTTTTCAGTTTGCTGTACACAGACCATCATCTGTTCTTGCTAACTCATTCCCTTTGAAATAAAGTACTCAGAGATTCCCCCACCGCCCCTTCATTTTGGCCCCTGTAAGTTGCTGCAGTAGCGGAAAATAGTTAAGTTTTTAACTCCAGTAGCCAGTGGGGAAAGCTTAAACCATGAGACAAACAGAACTATAAACAAAAATGAAGGGACATATAAAGAATCTTAATACTTTTATTCTCTTGGGGGGGGGCTGACTCATGATGTTAGAATGAATAAGGCCAGTAATAATAGTAAAATATTTCATTTTCTCTCTATTTACAGGATGAGAAAATTTTCAATTCTAGTCCTACCAGACCAGAGCTGTTTGATAAAAGTTACTACTTTTCTGCACTTAAATACATGAGATTTCTGAAGGAGTTTTAGCATAGTAGTACAAAAATTGCTTAAAGCACTTGACAGATGCTAGAAATAAAATTATATATAATTTATAGATACATAAATTATGTTTATGTCTTGCTTAAAATATATAGAATCTTTATATATTAAAGTAATACATGCCTGTGTTACACATATAGATACACTGTATATTTATATTAAAATATCACATCTATACGTGTCTAGTTAAGGGGAAGTTACCATAATCCGATCCATAAACTTTAAGAGTATTTTAGGTTCCATCTGAACGTATAGAAAATAACTGAAGATAGTATCACAGTTACAGAAGTGTCATAGTCACAGTGAAAATATAGGAACACAAACATTCACCTCCACAGCACTGATATAGAAGGTTTAGGATGACTTAATAGAGCCTTTCAATACTTGCAACAAGGTTCTTGGGAAGATAAAGATTTTTGCAGAGATGCCTGGCTGGAAGATTAGAGACAATAGACATGAACTAAAATGGGAGGTTCTGACTTGACATTAGGAAAACAGTTTTTGACAGTGACAGGACATGAAGCAGTGGAGCAGGCAGCCCAGGTAGCCCAAGAAGTCTGCACACTTGGAGGTTTTCAAAACCCTGAGAAACCTACTTTGAACTCAGTAGAGACCCTGCTCTGAGAAGTGGGTTGGACTGGATCCTGGGTCCCATCCAACCTGCATGAGTCTGTGAGTCTATGACATGTCTGCGTAAAAGCCAAAAGTATAATTTCTTACACGTATAGATTCTGAAGCATTCCAGACTCTGGATGTTTAAATATTTTTCCCCTATAATTTTGATTTTTGAAATGAGAAAGAAATCTCAAGAATATAGAAGAAACATACTCAAAGTCTCTGGCAGCTTTGGAAGAGAACTAGCAGACGATCACAACCACGTCATTGCGACAGAGTGCTACTTGACTCCTGCGCTGTGGTCACTACCTGTAAATGCATTCTTCAGTACAACCCATCATCACTCAAAAGCGGTGGTTTAAGCTTTGACAGTGCAGAGGACCATGCTGAGATTCATAGTTTCAATTCAGAAGTGGTGGGTAAGAAGCAGTATATGCCAGGCCTCCATGCAGTTATTTACACATCTGAGCATTCAGACCTTCTGCATCTGTTTGTATTTATTCTAACTACCTGTTTGACATAGTTGACCTACCTGAATAACTTATCTCTCAAGCCAAATGAGCTTAAACTCATAAAGTTTAAATGAAAAATAAAAGCTCCAAAGATACTCAAGTTAGTGGGGTTTTTAATTACAGATCATAAAGAGAACCTCTTTCTCTTAAGCAAGGAGGGCCTTGCTTTGCTGGTAACTGTTGAAACACACTCCTTAAGACTGGGAGATCTTTCAGCAAAGCTAAGTGTACTGTCAATTTCAAGCTGCTTTTTCACTGCCTGAGTGTTCCTATACTCTCTACGACGGTTTCTGGTGCCTGGTGATTTGTATCTCTGGTAGCAAACAAGTAAAATCATAGCTGTGAGCAACCCGCAGGTAACAGCTACAAGCTTTACACCTCAGCTGTAGATTCAGAGTGGCCTGAGAACCAGCTGAGACATTTCTATTCTCAGATGACTCATCACTTTTTACGGATATTAAATTCTGTGCTGTAATTACTAAAGTCTTTCACAATCTTCTTGCTCAGAGATGAGTATTCAAATCATCTGGGATTAGGCTGTAATTAACTATGAACAGCATTCCTTACAAGCATATATCCGCTTTTACGAACAAACCTAGTTTTTGCAATAGTTTTTGCTCCTCACAGCTACTTGACTTATGGTTGGGCTAAACAGGCTTCAGACAGTGGTCCCCTTCCATCATAGTGCAACTGGATCATGCAATCTCTTAGAAAGTAGGCTGCCTTCTGCACTGTTCCTAGACACAAGAAACACTTAAGATGTCAGAGTTCTACTATAATTGGGCATGGTATAAGCCTCAGGCTCCTACTACATTGTTTTTACAAAGGACAATATAATGCTACAGTCTTGAATTGTACTGTCTAGGATTGTCTTCAAACTGTGTTTAAGAAAAATAATAGCTAAAATGCTGCAGAGGTGATTTAAAACACCACTGTGTTTTACAAGATGGGAAACATACAGATTTCTTATACAGCTTTATATAGTTTTTAAATGTTTCTGTAAATAGACCATAGGACTTCTGTTCATGTGGACATACAGTATCTCAGAAGCAACAATATGGATATATTCACTGAAGCAGAAGCCAAGCATTGTTTACATAACTCCCCTCCAAAAAAACAGAAGACTTGCTTTCACTCAGTCATACAGCTGCAGAGATTGTGCTTTTGCAGAAATTGAAGCAGGGCTGTTGGGTTTGTCCCCCTTAATGCTCCTTAATTTTTATCTTGTCCTGCCCCCTGGTGGGAACGCAGGCCGCAGGTCTGTCGGTTTCACAAAGGCACATTTGTACAATACAACCCTAAATTACACTGCATTTCTTATATAGCTATTTGTGAAAAAGAATGTGTATTTAATGAAATATTAAGGGAAATATATTATTATTATTATTATTTAATAAAAGGCTGTGTGTTTTATCTAAAAATTAACAAAGCACCTGCAGAATTTTCACAGTGTTGCAATAAATATCCTTTCTATTCCAGATAGACACTTAACAGTCACCATTAAACGAGAATGGATAGTAAATGTATATATAAACATACAATGTTCATTATTCAATGGTGTTTTAGTAGGAGCTCAGGATATAGTATCATCTATAGCATGAGAGAAAGTTTGTTTATTTACAGATTACATAGATTTCATTCTTTTATTTCTAGAAGGATCAACAAAGATGACAGTACAGACCTGCTGTGGGTTACAGCAGTTGATAGTTGAAAGGTACTTTAGAGCTAACAGGTAGGAAGGACAAAAGCAGAATCAAAGGCCTTAAAAGTGTTAACACTTATCATCCATTTAACTGCTGTAATTCTGCTCTCACTGAATGATTTCCTCTAAGACTTACAAAATAAGGTACTATCAGCACAGGTAAATGCCGATCTTAACCTCTTCAGCCCATTCAGCCATGTTTAGATTATTTTTAACACATCTGTATTGCAACCTCAATTCCTTCATCCCATTTCAGCTCAAAACACTTCCGTATACTCACGAACTCCCTCAGGCAGCCAGGTCACCCACTGGCACTTCAGCTTTCCCTTGCCCTGAACTCCGGGTGCTGTAGACTCTAATGGCTGCAGGCAGCACATTCTGCTCTTGTCTATACTAGAGCTGTAGTGGAGGTGGGAGAAATCATTCAGCCCCACTCAGTTCACTGGAGGTTTGACAGTGAAAACACCAGCACTGCAGTCTCTGAACACACCATAGGCAACAATGTTTGCAAGGGCTCACTATCGCAACAAAAATAGCAAGACCAGGGTGTGGCATTGGAGTGCACTCACCTCCCCATGCTCCAGGAACCACCACAGGCCTCTTGATAAACCAGAACAGTCTCAGCAGCAGCCAGAGCCCTGTCCACCCCGACTTCTTCAGGTGCATTTGCCTTCATCATGCATCCACAAAACAAATGGATCTTTACACCTTTCCGTGGTTTCCTATTGCAGAAGAGTTACTTTTTAATGTGTGTACAAATATGCAAGCTGACAGAAAAGCTCAATCCTGTTCTCACCCAGACAATAAAGATCAGAAGTAACTGTAGAGGCATATGTAAGAACAAAACACTAAAATACCAGAAAATATCAGAAACTAGAGCAGAGGCTTTATGGTTTCCATACACATTGTGGCCTGGATTCTCAGCTGGTATAGAGCAGCATAAATTCCACTGCCTTCAACTTAACTGCTCTGCACTCACCAAGAATCCAGCCATGTGTGACAGCTTTGGGCAAAGGGAGAATAGACATCTTTTTGCAGTTACATAACAATTTGCCTAAGTTGTGAATTTACAAGTTGCAATCAGACTGGCCTACCCTGCAGAGGCATATGAAAATGCCCCAGGCTACGTGACACAGAATTACGTAATGTTCCTGACTGATCAAAAACCTAGTAAGAAAGGGTAGGTTGCAGATGAAGATGAACTGCCAGCTGCAGACTAAAACCAGAATGTTTAGAGAACAATTTCTTACGACTGTATTACCACAGGACAACCTTTTCTCTACCCAAACCAGACTAATTTGCGCTCAGGGATTATATGTCTTTATGAACCCCAGGTACTGGGGTACATCATAGGATTGTTTTCAGAGCTGTTTGATGGCTTATATTAATAATGCTCTCACCACACAATTAAAACCTGATGAGATCTCAGTTTGGTTAAGCTCAGTTAAATTGTCAAGGGTACAAGTAGGTGCTATAAAGTCTAATTAAAAAAAAAGAACTCTCATTCTTTTTACATTGAAACACAAAAGGGATTCTGGTTCATCTCCAGTGACTGTAATTGATTTAGTCACTGATTTATACAAATTTATATTCTAAATAATTCAGATGAGGACCTGATTCTGCAATCCCTCTTTGTGTCAAATAGGATATACTCAGGTGAATAACAACATTGATTTTACTATTCTAACTGCACACAGGAAATAAGTAAATAAATAAGTAGGAAGCTTTCCAAGGTGAGAAATTATCTTACATTTTGTGGAACTTTGGATTATAAAACACTATCATGCTTAAAATTATTTGGTTAGGCCATCCAGCCCATAAGCAGTTTTCTTGACATGCTCAGGGAAGAGGCAGATAGCCAAACCCTGCCTACTCACTAATGGCCTGTGAGTCAGAGCAATCTTCCTGAAGCAATCTAGAGATAGCACAGGTCTGCCCCACCTCTAGGCCACAGAAAGGACCTTTTAGGGACCAGCCTCGGTGTTAAGCTCTGCAGGAGCTGCAAAATGGAAGAAATTCCCATCTAGCAAGCTCTAGGGCTTTCAAGACCTCTTTGTATAACACATCTCCCTTTACCTGCTGTTTGCCCCAAAGCCCAAACACAGAGTTGGAGCCAACCGAAGGAGGTGGTGAAGGAGGAGGCAAAGACTTTGGGCATAGCTCCTAGGCATGCAGCTTCACATCTTGGAGTTGCTGACCAGGAGAGCTGACTTCTTTCATCAAACCAAAAGATACAGCTGGAAAAAAGAGACAAGTTTTCAAGACACATGGTCTTTAATGGCTTTTCTCTGCCCAAGACCTTTTTTTTTTCCCAACCAACTGGTCTGTCTAATATAAAGTATCACATTTGCCTATCCACCTTGTATATTCACCGAGCACTTAAAGTCATCTGAATAAAAGAAAACCTCTGGCATTAGAAAACAGAGGTGATTCCCTTAACAGATAGGAGTGGTTGGTACATGTGTCTTGGCTCTGGCCAGTTTTTGTTGTGGACCACTGATGGTCCTCCCTAATCTAAGCAGTGTGCAACAAATTCCTTGCAAATCTTCTAACTGTTCCCTTTCACTAACATCATGCAGGACAGTTTCCATAGGTTTACAAACTCTTTCCCTCAAGCCATAATGGGGGAAGAAGGGAGTGAACCCAAAGTAGGAAGATATTTCAGTGATTTGTAAGCAGTGTGAGGAATTCTATAGAAGAGATTACTTCTATGTAATCACTAACGGCTTCCATATAACCATTAAGTGTCTGAGCATATTCTCCAGAAAGATGTGCTGCTTGGCAGTCCCAGTCACCCCACTGTGATACCATTAGAGGACTTGCTCTTTTTGCCCAGGATGCAGCCAGCATAAGTTACCTGACCTCCCTGACAAGATTTTAAGATGCCTAAAGGAAAGCAGCAAAGTACATGTCACAAATACAAAAAAAAAAAAAAAAAAATCTGCATTTCTCAGCAGTATTAAGTATAGCAGAAACCATCAATATGCCTCCGTGTGTGTATCTGTGTGTGTGCAAGAGAGTACCAGTTGTCCGGACAAATAACAGAAAAAACAAATTCCAGTTGTGCAAATTTTAAAAAACCATTTGAGCTCACATTCTGTACATCAGGCTACATCAGACATAACATGTTATACTGCACAAAGTATATTGCAAATATTTATTTTCACTATAAAAAGAAATAAACTGTAGCTAATTAAACATCGCACTGCCTTTGGAAAAGAAAACAGAATACGAGGAGACTGAGAGGGCTATCTATACTCAGCCCAGTGACCAGAAACTGTAACTAAGGAACCTACCTCGCTTCTAGCACAGGCCACTGATTTGCCTTTCCATTGCAGACTCTGGTCTGTGGCTGGGCTCTTGGTCTCTGCAGCCTGAGTGGCACTGTAATTCACCTTCTGGGAAAACTCCCTGCTGAGATTTTGTTGCAATGCCTAGTGAGGATGGTCAGGTTTTCCATCTCTTCAGACTCCAGTCAAGTGTTTTCAGCATTACGACCAAAAAGGTGAGTGACCCAGCTAGAGATTTAAATATTAATACTTGTGTATCTTATCTTCTGTCTCCTAAGCAACCACTCTTCTTTCTGTTCTTGTTTCAGAAGATCTAAAATACAAACACACGAAAAGATTAAGCAAAAATATACATTGTTATTTCCCTCAGAAGGATATGCACTCTCCCCTACCTGAGGTATTTTTTGCCATGGCTTGTCACCAGCAAATGCCAGAAAGCCATTTGCCTGACTTCATCAGAGAGACGTGAGGTAACCCGATGACATGCGTTAGGGAGCTCTCGCCCAATTCACATCATGGATCTCCGCTCTGGCACCTGGAGCGCCTCATTCTCCCCCTCCAACCTTGGGGATTGCATGGCTGTTTCTCACACTTCCCCCCCCAGTCCTCACCACCTTTGTGGCATTTTGCCCTTTCTTAAATACGCTTTCACAGAGGTGCTACCAGTCCGGCTGAGGGGCTCAGCTGCGCTCTGCAGCGGGGCTGGTGGAACCGGCTGGAACCGGCTGTGCCCAACACGGGGCCGACCCGACCTCCCCTCACAGGGACCGTCCTGCCGCGCCCCCTGCTGCCAGCACCTCGCTACAGACACCCCGCACAGGGGAACCCGGCAAAGGGAAAATTCAGGACAAAGGGCGTTTCCTGGGAGGGCTCCAGTGAAGTGAAACTGATACTACTCTCAGAAGGACGATAGTTTGCTGGTGGTCCTTGATGAAGAGTGCTGTTTTTCCCCACTCACAGAAGGGACTTCTTTTTTGCAATTTTCTGAAGTTTGTGTGATCCCTTACGGTCCAAGCAAGTTGAAATTGAATTCTCCTTAGTGAAAGGAGTCACCACAATCCTCCACTCACACCCATAATCACATCCATGCATGGCTAACTATTTGAGCTGGTCAAAATTACAATGAAAGAAATATACCATCGGCTAAAATGCGCTTGCATGAAAGAACTGAATGGATTTGAGAAATACAGCCATTCCCAAGAGGCAGCTGTATTACCTGTTATCAGCTAAAGGTGAACTGAAATTTCCAGCCTGGTTCTCCTAAAACATAGGTTTTTCTTTGAACTGTTGGCTTTTTATCTTAATTCAGGATGAAAAAAAGTCTTCAAAGAAAAAAATCACTTGAATGTTTTCCTGGAGGAAAATACCATTTCCCAACTGCCTTCCCAATTCCTTTGAGCAGTCTCTCTTTGCAAAGCACTTTTACCAAAGCTCTTCCAGTAGGGAATATTTTATGAAACACGTTTGAAAGAGATTAAAAGATGTTCATCACCCAAAAGATGCAAAGACACATCTTAGCTTCTCCCAACAAATAATGTAATTCTCCCCCTTGGATCAGCCAAAGAAAAATGTACTTCAACAGAGCAGCAAACAAGATGGCTGCCTCTGCCCTTTGCTTTTCCAGCACACACTGCTGGAAAAGTGCTCACTGCTTACTTCAGAAAGTGCAGGTTGTTAGCAGGACAATAAAGGATAAGTAAATATGCAAACATGAGTCTAATCTATTTCTTATCTATGACCTATTAATATGCTGAAAAATAACAGCTGGGAATTAGTTGTTGAGGACACTCAGTACATCAAGGGGAAAAAAAAAGGCAGCCTCAGATCAAATTTTCTTCTAGAAGTTGCTATATAGAGACAAAATCTTCCTTTTGTGCACCTACTTCTTAATCTTTGCTAAATTTTTAATATGATTAACACATAAGGTCTACACAGGGTCATTAAATCCTCTAATCTTACATTTAGAAGCCCACAGAATTTTTTCAAAACCAACAATCATCTGTCTTTTAGTTGAAACAATGGAAAGTCCATCACCCCTTTCCTTCTTCCTTCCAGTCATTAATACGTCTGACTTACAAGAATTTCACTTGAAACACTACAGACCCACACTGATATAATCACGTGAGTTGCCTTCTTTACTGCAGCAGAATTACAAATTGGAATCCTCCTCCTAACATAGCTGTAGAAATGCTCGGGGAAAAAGAAAAGCTGCTTAGTGCTCGGGGACAAAGAAGTGGATGCTTCTGCCTTGGCAGAGGTGACAGTTTCAAGAGAGCGTGCTTTAGAAATCATGCTGATGGCATGTGCCCTCAGGGCCGAGAGTCATCAGGGAGCCCAGTTTCCTTTTCCTACGTTCACCACAGGTACCATGATTATTGTTTTTATCTACCCACCAGTACAGAAAGTCTCTTCTGCTGCTGCTGTTTGGTTCATTCATCAGTAGATTTCCATGAGTTATATTACATGAGAATCTGGACCTTCATTAAAGTAAAGTAATGAGGTAACTTTTATACCTGTATTCAGTTATAAAAAAATACATCTATTTTTAGGAAGTAGTTTACACGCCTAGGAATGATATTATTATTCCTTTGTTCCTGTGACTTCTCCAAGAGAAAAAAAAAAAAAAAGTTATTTGTATTACAGTAGTGATTATATCCCCCTAACAGTGTCTGACTGTGCTAGGCACAGTAAATGCATGAAACATTAAAGTGAATTCCTGCCTCAGAGAGGTTACACATTAAGTATACATGACAACAGATGGAGAAAACCCTTGAGTATTAACATTGCATGCACCAGAAGGGATTATTCCCACCACGCATGAATTAGAATGTACACTGTTGCTACTTGTACTGAAAGTCCTTGGTCCAATACCACATCTTGCAGGACTGGAGGTGGAATTAAGTTTTCTTTCAAAGTCTGCAGATTGAGTTCTCCCTCCCACACATTTCATTATACTGCTGTCAAAGTTCATTCTCACCGGCATTGTCTTTTTTTTTTTTGAAAATGTTTTCAGATTGCAAAAGGCTGCGATGGAAAGAATCACTAACACAAATTTGACATGCTTTACTGTAAGCAGTAGAAGGAAACTCTGCCTGCATTGCAGGCATGACAATCAGCATATTCCACAGGTAAGAGTACTTGTTTGCCTCATCTGAAAGCAACACAGAACATAGCTGCACCAACAGTCATCATTTACTTTCATATCAGTGCACCAGTGGTCAGCAACAAGGGAAAAGGAGAGCTTAGTAAAATCTAACATGCTGTGCTTGAATATGCAGGGTCTGGAGCATTTCTGCCGCAAACTACTGACCTGAAAGTCCAGATGGTTTGTAAGCAGTGCCCTTACAAGCCATTTTCACTCTGACTAAGCCAATTTAAAATCTGTTATGCTTGTGTCTACTGAGAACAACTTTTGGCGTATCTCAAATACATTGTAGAGTGGTTTTCATTTTTGAGAAGCTTTTGTTAAGAAATGCTACTTGTTTAGCTTAAATAAGTGAGTTTTAAATAGAATAAATCACTTGGAGCCAATCACAGCATTAGGACACAGGGATCATAGCATAATATTTTGTGATTTGGTATACTGTTTGTTTAGCGATACTTACTTAGCATAAGTAGCTAGATTTGCTGAAGCCTTAGGCTGCAAGCTGTGTACTTTCACCTAAATATGCTGAACTTTTACCTACTTGAGCAAAAGAGGCCCTCCAGAGCCAGCACAAACTGGAAGATAAGGAGGGTACAACCATCAGCAGAAGCTGCAACTCAACAAGACGATGGCCTGCCTGGAGACAGTGAAGGAATCCAATAAGGTGTTAGAATACCTCAGACCAGAATCACCATTGGACCAAAAGGCACATGAAAGAAGTGTGAAGAATGCACGATTGCACAGATTGTAAGTGCATAATTGCTCAGGGATTTCTTTGTTCAGGGTCTCTCTGCAGAGGAACCCAGCTCAAGCTGTTTTTTCCCCAGGTGTACCATTTGAATAATTTTATCATTTTTTTAAATAAGATTCAATGCCTGAGACTCTGCTACAGGAAACCTAGGGTTTGAACTGTGAAGAAATTTCTTTAACACTTTGTTTCTTCTTCTTATGCCTAATACTTTTGAACTTCCATAGGACTAATCAAGCCAAGAGAATACTCTGTCATAGGCTCTGTGTGGACCAGATGTGCTTCTGTTGATGTTTCTGAGAGATTTCTCCCAGTAGATTTGAATTGGGAACATGAAGAGGCCATATGGTAGTAAAGATAACTTACATAGCACCTTTTATCACTGAATATCACAAAGCACCTTGCAAATCACCTACTGTACAGGAAGAATTTCACTCAGAACTGAAGTGCAAATACCTTTGAGGTAAAACTTGGCAAATACATAATAGCACACAGTAATGCTATGAAACAACTTGTAACTAGTTGTGAATAAAGTCATAGCAAACTGAAATCATGAGAGGAACATAGGCAGACAAATTATAGTTACAAATCAGTTGCAATCTACACAGTTTCACTCTATATGTGAAGCACTAATTTATGAAAACTAGCTTCTTCCTGTTGATAAATGAAACTGTTAAAATTATCTGCAAATATAGACATTGAAAATAGAACACAAGACTAAGTGGATAACTTCATATTAGTTTTGCAGACATTTACTGTACATATGCACTTAAATGTATATGTATCATCTTAATCTCAATGTCCCAGAAGGTAATGTGGCCAAGAAAAGCTGTACTATTTTTTATATTTGCTATTAGGAGGTAGTTTGGGAGGCTCTGATACTGTCATGCATATCACTACGTAAGTTAGAATAATCAAGAAAAAGCAGTTGTTTCAAATACAATAAAATTTTCTTTCTATCTATCTTGGGACAAATGAACAGTAGGAGAAAGAATATGTGATAGAGTGCCATATGCATCAGTGTCAGCAAAGAAAACAGTATTTTAATTTTCAAATGAAACAACATAGAAGTCCTTTAGTGAGGTCTATTATTTGAAAATGCTATCTTCTTTTGTTACCATTCTACTACTTCCAGACTGACACTTTGTTTCAGACCAGAATCTGTCTAATGTGTAGATATATTCATACTATATTTATGTTCTGTGAGAAGGCAATTCTAAATGCTGCTTAGCAAATAAAATGAACATTAAGTAGACATACAACATAATTTAATTTATGCTGTGTATTTATAGAGCTCCCAGAAGAACTTACTACAAAATCATTCACTGCACTTAAAATCAAACTGGAAATGTAGTTTTATTTAAAGAGATTTTTGAGACAAGGGTTTTCAAAGAACCCAGAAAGTTCAGCTGCCAGCTCCTACCTTTTGATTTTCTGTTTCTAAGAATTGCTATTCACCCAGAGTAACCCAGGCTGGGTCACACAGTCACAGCAGTCTCAGTATCACATTTATCTTCATAACCTAGCCACAGTGGTCCTTCCTATCCCAGAAAAGATGTAAAGACAAAGTTACTGTTTCTATAGTAAATGACCAGCAGGTCTTGTCCTCATTCCATCATTGCAACCTTTTGCACTGCTAGTGCAACATTTTCAGCATAGCCATGCGACAGCTGTAAAACTTTTGGGTATTAAACTAGCTGCGACTTAGGAGCAAAGTGTTTTCTTGGAGCTGTTCAAACCCTTAAAATTGACAAGATACAGTGTCAGGATATTCCAAAGGAATAACAGCAGAGACTGTACAGCAGACACACCAATTCGTGGCCGTCTTGAAAATTATGGGTTAGAAAAGACACCAAAGATTTCATTAATAGAAACACAGATCTCTGAGGAGGAGCAGCACAGTCATGTAGTGACGTTCTGTGTGCTTACCCCTGACATTCACCTAATTAGCATTCCTGGAAAATGTGCACTAGCAGTATCACTCCTCAATTATGATAGCCATTTTCATGGTCATGTTTTATTCACCTTCCTGATAGCAGTACTTACAACCAGAGGTGCAGAATAGCAAGAATACAGTGCACTCAACCCCCAGTAGCAATTTTTGTTTTTTTATTTTCAAAGTAAGAGTCATATGCACTAAAAGTTTGTGAAAAGACTGTTATTAAACTACCTTTAAATATGTTTAATGGCACCACATGCTGACTCAGAAATTCCTTTCCTCCAAGCCTGTACAAAGTGGAGGGTCTAATTGTGAATGCTTTACTACTGTGTTGATAAATGTACCATAGCATTCATTCCTTTTAAAAAAAAAAATCACACAGGCCTCTTTTAATACAATGTTTTAAAGATAAAACTCCAATATGTTTATTTAGAAGAGCAATATTAGCTTCTGTAGTAAAAATAATAATAATAGCACTTACCGTACTTTAGATCTTCCAGGTGCTGTATGGGTATTAAGCAATTTCTCCCTCTTGGCAAGGATTTTAGTTTGCATTGGACAGTAAGTAGCAACAGGTATCTTTTCTTTTCTTCCCCCCCCCCCCCCCCCACCCTCCATTAAGGTATTTTCCCCTTCCTGTTTTATTGCACATATGGTAGATGAGGGCTTCGCTTCTCTGTTCATGGGAATTCCAGACATCCCTACTGGTGCTACTGAATGGTTTCAATTTGCTTTTACCAGCCAGAGGAACCCATCAAACATCTATTATTTTTAAGACCTCTCAGGAATGGAAAGGAGAGTCAACTTTCTTCTGAAGCTGCTCTCTTGCCAGAACACTGAGCTGCCCTGGGCAGGCTTGTCAAGGAAATATCCCCTTTTTCTCATTCCAATGCCCTTATTTACTATTACAACTAATAGAACCAGAATAAGCCAGAATCTCATATTTTGCAGGTGCTGGGGTAGAAACTCACAATGAGCGCAGTCCCAGGAATGGTGCTTACACAAATACAAGGATAAACATTATTGTCCTTCATTTTTTCAAAGCAGCCCAGTAAAGCAGGGTTGACAACAGGCTGCTGTTTATAGGAGACCACCTCCTTTTCAGGTGGCAGGAAGTGCAGGCAAAAGAGTTGGTTCTGCTTTACAAACTAGGGCCAACTGTACAATAACTGAGATTTGTAGAGCTAGAGCCTGTCACAGCAGAAATGAGAGTCTGCCATTCCAGAAAACAGTTGAACTTAAAATGTATTGCACTCCCATCCCACCCAGAAAATCAGAAGCTGGTACAGCCCAGTTCCCCCTTGCAGCACCTCTTCTTTCTGCAAGTGTTCCATAGTTTAAAGTACCTTTGTCCTTGAAACTTCAGATTAAACCCCAAGGAGATTGAGGAGTCTGTAGATGTAACAAGCATTAATTCAGTAGTCTTTGTTGGCAGAAGAGCATTCAATGTTCAAGTGCATCACAGCCATTTATCTTTTGCTTATCCAGGAAACTATTTCTATAAGCTTGTGAGGGGAACATTGGAAATAAACACTAAAATAAAACCATTGGAGCAGCTTGGCTTGTGGAACCTCTCCCAAAGTTGAGAATTACCATCACCCAGAGGTGCAATCCCACTTCCAGATGGTATCAGCATAGAGGTAAGGCATATCCACAGCAGCTGCAAATGTGCTGTGACCTTGTGTTGCTTCACTGTCTTCCCTTCCTATCTCATAACAGTATGTGTCCTGAAAGTGCTCTGCCGCATGCTTGTTTCCCCCGGGACTGCAAGGCTACCTCTGCAGAATCATTTCTGAAGGGTTGTGTTAAAACTCAACTCCCTGCTTTTGTGACCAATACAAACCAGTAGATGTAGAGAAAAGAGACCCTGCACAGTGATCATCTTGTCCTTTGCCAATACCAGTAAACAGCGCTCCAGGAAGGCGCAGGCTGGTATTTTCCCACAGACAGCATTTTTCTGTTACACAACAAAAAAAGACATTAGTTTCTTAGGTGCTCAAGCCAATCATCTTTGATTCAGACATCGGGTGTTAAGCTTTTCTACTGAAAATCTAACACGCACATAGCTTGTATTTCCCATTATATCCAGAGCTATATTCTGAATTCTGTCTTGAAGGCTACAGTAGTTACGGATTAGGTTTTGATGACAAGAATTAGGGAGATTTTATTTGTAGAAGGTAGGACTTGCTAGAAGAATTTATACAGCTGATGAAAAAAATACAAGATTTCTGGGTCTTGAAAGGATGAAGCAGAATTGTTTATCTCTGATGTCAAGCAGAAAAGATTTCCAGGCTGATTTATTGCACAGCTTATGAAAGATCAACATGTGTACACAGAACAAAATCATTGTTTTCTTTTCTTCTTCCCAGAACCATAAACCTATATTTCAAAAGCTACTGCTGAAGTGGAGGATGAGACAGAAAGCTTGAACTCTTTCTCAGTTTTCAAGGGCAGTTCTCTTGCTACTTAACCCAGGAGTTTTCTCAGTCTTCTGTTGCATTCTATGCTGCCATCATCTGGCTCTTTTCATAAAACCTGACATTTTCTAAATCTCCATTATCTCCAGGCCTGAGTTTTCCTCTGGGCAGGAAGCTTCAATGCTTTTCGTGAAGATATTTCAGAGTAAGGATTTGCCTTTGTCCAAGCAGCCACCCTCTCTCTCCAGCTAACACACTCCCAGAATATTTACCCAGCCTCTTGGCCAGGCTCCTTTTGCCTAACTGAGATCTCAAGATAGAGAAAGGATGTTGATTTATGTGTCTTTTCATACTCCAACCTATTATTCTGATTCTAACTCTCCTCAGTCATCCACCAGAGATTTCCTGATAGCAAGCCAGATACTTTTAGCATGCCAGCCACCAGAGCCCTCTGTCCTCCTAACTTAGGACATGCAGACATCTGGTCGCGGAAAACACCTTTCTTCCTACAGTAAATGGGTGTTATCAACTCTTCCAGTGATTAACTTAAATATAAACAGGTTGTTTACTTACTCTGAGGCAAATATTATTTTCTGCCTGACAGGGCAATGATAAAAGGTGAGAGAATCTTTCCAATCAGCTTACACTGATCCAAGGCCACACTGCTTCCAAGAGATCACAACTTTCACCTCCTTCCCATTCGACTAGCAACCAGAGGGTGGTGTAAAGATTCAGAAACACTGATCTGGCTAAAAGTTGGATTTCTGATGGCTGATAAACTCTCAGGGAACCATGAAAGCACTGACACTAATGCAGACATGAGGACAACAATACATAGAATAAACTTTGCTTCATCTTTAGATTGCAGCACACCACTTTGGGTCTTCAGGAAAGTCTTTTTTCTTTTAGCATTTCTAATGCTTAGCTTTTTGTCTACTCTCTGTTCTTCACAGGAGCCTTCTAGTCTCTGCACATGTCAGACAAAAGTCTACTTAGCAAAACATGCTCATCTGCTTTGTCTTCCTGCCAAAGAATTCACCTAACCTGTTATGTAGGTAACAAGGACAAGAAAGCAAGGCTGCCTGCCTCTCCACTGTCCAGCCACACCCCAGTTCCCAGTGCAGAACTGAAAGACACTACATAGAACATTTCTGTTGTACGTGAACTGCAAACAAACAAACACAGCAGATGATACCCTCTATCACACAGTACATCAATCAATGTGTGCAGTTCTTGACAGGATACTAATCAATCACCACAGGGAGACAACAGCATGGGGTTACTGGGAGACATTCCAATATGCTTTCCTTCCTTCATTTTCCTGAACCTTTGCCCAGGAGAGGTAGGTTGGATAAGGCTCTGCTGGAGCTTGGGTTGCACATTTTTTACAGTATGGGAATTACCACATATGAAGGAGAATTTCAGGCCTATAAATTCAAATTAACACGTCTTGGGGCAAAACAATTAAAAAAGGGCATATTTACATAGGGACTGTAAGGAGAAACAAACCTAAAAAGAGAAAAGAAGAGAGACTTGGTCTTAGAAGCTTTAAGAACAGCTGCTAGGATTTAATTCCCACAGCTGAGTCCTGAAAAATTCTGCAGAATCAAAACTGAAATTAAATAAAGACTTCTTTAACGAACAAAGTAAAAACATGGCTAATATTGGATATGCAGAAATGACCATGTATTCTGCCTGAGTACTAACTTCAAATGACAGTGTGCTGACATTAACAGATTCTCTATTTGTTATTCATTTTTGTATTGACAGAACAGAGGTGGGACAAAGAGGTTGGAGGGTGTGGCAGCTGAATAAAATCTCCATTCTGAACTCAAATCTGAATTGGACCTGAATCAATACATGCAGGTCTTGAGCACCACTGTGTGCCTCCCCTAAAAAGCTTCACTGACCTGAATGCTAGATGAATGCCTCCCTCGTGCATCCTGGCAGAACTGGGCTGAGATTTTCAGACCCATTTAGGAACTGGCAGAAATGGAACTGGGCTCCCAAGGCTTGAAAGAAGGTTTAATCCTAAAGAAGCAACACAGAAAACAAATGTGTACCTCTGTAAAAACACTCAGGTCAGCACAGTTAAATATTGGAGGCTTGAGGAAATACCCTACATGCAGTTGTATGCAGAGGAAATGTAGACAAGTCCTTCATAGGCCCTCTATAGCATCGCTGGCATTTATTTCTTACACAGTCAATTTTGCTAGCCTTGACCTACATAACTTTAGAGTAAGAAGGAAATCAAGAAGAAACAAGTCATGTAGAAATATGTGCCACATGTTCCTCACTCATGGATTAAACAAAACAAAGAATGCTTCATTACATTTTTCAAGCAGGCTCTCTATGTTTCTGGAGAGTGCTGATGCCCTGTGATATCTGAGCAAGATAGCATTAGGACTGTACACACTATATTCCTCCTCGCTTTCTTAATAAAAGAATAATGAACTCAGTGGTGCAGAAGCTACACAACACGCTGCTATGAAGGAGACCTCAAAGCCCACTCAGCTGCTTCAGTGGTGTGTATTAAAATTAATGAGTTTCTGCTACAGAAAGAATGAGGTGTCCTACATGGGAATGAGACCTATGATCTTTGTATTGTAGCACAACTACTGAGCAGCACAGAAATCTGCACAGCTCAGTCTCAAATAATAAATTTCTTTTAACAGGAGGAAAGTGAGGACAGACTGAATATACTTACTATATATATTGAAAGAGGGGATAGCAGAGCTTTTCATTTGCATCTTAAGCACCTTCCCATTAGTAAAGACTGGATTGCTGTTAAGAAGGCTCTCCCCCCCCCCACCTTTATATAGCTAACAGAGCAAAAAACTGGCAATATTGAATGCCAGCCAGCACCTGAGGCTGCTAACTCAGCCAGTGTAGCCACAATACTTAATGTGTCTCAATTACAGAGCCCTTATTTTTGTGCATGAGAACGTATATCTGGAGGTCAGCACATTTCATTAATATTTTTTATTAACACATCCTTCACAGTGGTTTTGAGCTTTTAATGCTTCCCAGTTAATGAAGCAAAATTTTGAAGCAGCTATTAGCTTGATATATAATAAAATTTAAAAAATGCTGTTTCATTAAGACAGCTCAGTTTTATCCCAAATTCTTCAAGGCTTCATCCAACTGCAAAGAGGAGTTACTAACACACTGCTACACTAACATCTCTTTGAAGCTTATTTCCTGCCTAAGAGTTCCAGTGAGGAAAAAAGTGACTAGCATGTTTCATATCTGAAAAGCACATCAAGTATTTTTGTGAGTTCAACTCAAGCCATTTGCTTGGCCTGAACTTCTAACTGTAGGATACTTTTACCATAGATTACCTAAATTCCACAGAACAATTGCCCAAAATCTTAAGGAAGATCACTTCCTTTTCTTAGGTGCTAGAGACACATCAACCTCAGATATATCAATGAATACTAGCTTGAATCATAGTACAGAATTACAAGTGCCAAATCATGGTAAAAATCAGAAAACCTCGATCACCTCAAAATTGCTCTGAACTGTCTAATAGGCACCAAATATTCCCATTTTACTGAGGATATTTGATCTCAAACTATTCAGATTTGACATTTATGCACTTCCTCTTCCAGAGTTCATTGCAACCTATAGAGAACTCTGAACTTTTACAGACCCAAAAAAAGAAAGGGGGGGGGGAACACCCCCCAAAACCAAAAACCACACACAAAAAAACCCCAAACCCCTCAAAAAAAACCCTCAAAAAAAAAAAAAAGCCAACCCAACCCAACCACCCAGAACTTGAAGAAGCATCAACAATTCAATCTGCTACTGTGTGCAGCTTTCTAAATTTATCTTTTTTTTAGGTTTCTGTGGCTGTGATTTATACCTAAAAATCTTTGCTGTGTCACTGATGTCCACAGTATACCTGCCTCAGTCGGCAAACTGTTTCTGTTCTAGTTTAATCAATTTCAGCCTACTAATGGTATGATGTAAAGGGCAGTTATTTTGCTTATCTCATTAAAATCCAGAAATCTGCTATGCTGCCATGCCATTAAATCCCAGTCAGTCTAGGAGCATTCCATTAGGACTGCATTAGTTCATCATTAATGAAATTTATTTTTCTTTTAGTCTCATTGGAGTCAACCTTTTTCAAAAGATACCACATGAAGAAACATGACATCTGACGGTCAGCCTCTATCACTTCTTTTTGGAAGGAGGATTCTGGGAAGGCAAGAAAGAAAATGGAAATGAAAATGTGTCCCAGAAGACTCCAGAAACAGTTATTTATATGGCATAAGGAGAGAACGCTCCATTTTGTCACTTCCCTGTTGCTAGCTGGCAAACCTCCCTTTGTGTCTCTCTCCACTCCCCTACTTTTGTAGAAGGGGCAAGCCTGAAGATAAGCTCCAGAGAGTACCTGGGGAATACTCTCTGGATTCTGGGGATATCTGAACCCAAACACAGTTGGTTCCAGCTTTTCCAGTTTAGGCAAAGCAGAACCCCAGCACTGAGCAATCTGCCATGTATTCAGTAAAACCTCAGACTGGGCTCTGGCAAAGAACTGATTTTCTTCCTCCTTCCCTCCTAATATAGAGAAAGTGCAATTGGGTGTGTTGTCTCACAGAAACGTAATTGTTGAGAGACATTTCCACAAGGACTTCCAAGGCCAAAGGGCCTCTGCTAAAAGGAATCATACTAACAAGACAGAGGCCATGTACACATCAGCAAGGACTGGGCTTCACTAGAAACAGAGCTGTGGAACGAAACAGTAGGTGCTGATGACCTATGCATATTTCATGGGCGTTTACCTCAAACAAGAACTAATCAAGTACCATTAGAGACTGAAATGCAGTTGGTGAGCATTGAATGTGCTCTCAGAACAGATCGTGCTCTTCAGTTTCATCTGAAAGAGATTCAATAAAGCACCCCAAGACTGCTCCATAACAAGCAGACTGGCTGCAGAAGCACATTCCTGATCTGAACTAAACCACTAATCTAGTCACACTATAAATTCTTCTGTATGAGACCCTAACAGCAGAATATGCAGAGGAATAAAATAGATCCTGTGCTATGTCCAGAGATGCAACCCTGGAAAGTGGAATCAGGATGCATCTTCCAAAGTGAGGTGATTCTATATGAAAGACAAAGAGATGGGCAGGCAATTTTTTTTAATTAGAGATAATGGAATGAGGCATTTAAAGTAAAATTACTCCCTCTAAGAGTAAAATTTGCTTTTACATTTTAATCGAATGAGAGCAGCTATGCAGCATGAGCCACAGAGCTAAGCACCAAGAGGAGTGTCTCCTCCAGTGTCTTGGATCTTTCTCCAGTGACATTCAAGTGACAGAAAAAAGATCAGGATTTTTTTACAGGCTTAAGACCTTTGATACTCTCAGCTTTTCTGTATTTAGGCTTTGTCACACAAAATTAACCAAAGGTATTTTGACATGCCTAAATAGAAGTAAAATTATTTTTATTCAGACAGAAATTAAATATAGTAACAAAACTTCAAAGCAATCTATTTTCAGCAGTCTGTGAGAGGCTGGAAGACATTAACAATTGTATATACTTGTTTTGAAACATTTACAACACACTTAAGAAGCAGGCACCCAGATTTCTACTGCCAGGAATCAAATTCAGAGTGGCACTTCAGTGTTTCAGATGAAAGTTTGGCAGTACTTCATGTAGGAAAATGACGCAAAGGAAATGACACGGTGAGGGTGGGTCACTTTCATATAACACAAAATTGAACAATATATTATTAAACATATAATTTAAATTAATTTCAAGAATATTTATCTGAAAGGTGATCCTGTGCCAAACGAAATGCAATTTTTATCCATTGCAGTAGATCGGCTCTTAATGATCGTTGGTGATATTTGCAAATCTGTAGACACTTCAAGTCAAGCTGTAAATTTGCATTTCAACACGTCCAAAAAATACCCCAGTTTTAAGGAAGTCTAAGTATGTACAGGTCTTGACTGATTTAGGTGGCACTTCATGAGAACTATGTAGAAAAGCTGAGATTTCACATACTTTGCTACTGCCTCTCATATCTGACCAGCTGAACAAAAAATAATGAAGCATAAATCTACCAGCTGCCCTGAGCTGTTCAGTTGCCAACCCACCACGCTACTGCTTCGCTGTTCTGGTTAAACTGAGCAACAGTAAAAAAGATGGTATCTTAACAGAGGAGGAAAAGGCATTCTTTTGCTTTAAATCTGCTTTGGGTTAAAATTCAATAGGAGCAAGACTCAAAAGAAAGTCATCAAGTATCATCACATCCATAATACTTTGTAGCAGTTGTGGGAATAAAATTATCTCTTCAGACAAGCAACGTTCCTGTAGTACAATAAATAATATTAAGATAATTTCAAGCTACAGACACTACTATATGAAGATGGAAGTCTCAATATAAAGTAAAGCTAACGTGGTCTGTGGTCCTTAATGTACATGTCTGCATATTTTTGACAGTCCAAAATAAAACCTGTAGAGCACGAACTGCATGTTCCTGTCTTTTGCATCACATAGACCCAGACAATGCTTTCATGAATAAACAAGAAAATTTTTATATTATGAAGGAAGGGAGATTTTCTTAGCAGTCACAGTCTGGCAGGTACTTCTCTGTTTTGTCCAGTCTTTTCTGAATATTTGTGTATGTTCGTTACATTCCCATCCCACTTTTAGTGTTACTGTTCAGGTATTGTTTTGCCTGAATTTGACCAAAACATTCACAGTAGACCAGAATTAAACCAGTGTGAGTAATGCTCGAACGTGGCACACAGTAAGTCTGTATTAAATATATATAGGGGATGCACACAAATTATATAAGTCTAGTACCATAATTACTCTTGTGACCCCTTTTTAAAAGGCTGGCAGGCCTACAGCAAATAGTAATTCCACGTGTATGTTTTTAGAGATCATAAAAACCAATACAAAAGAGAAATATTAAAAAATAAGCTATATTGTTTCTGTCCAAGTAAGCAGCGCAAACTTTTTGATGAATTAGGACTCTCGTGTTGCTCTAAAAATAACTGCGTCCTGAGACATTAAACAGTGCATCAGGAAGCTTGAGATTCCGCGCTCTGCCTCTGCTGGTAGCTGCCTTTCTGAGGTGTCGAGAAAACGCGCAGCACTCGGGATTCGGGATTGCCCCTGGGTTTCTTTCTTGACTGATACCGAAGCGGCGCTGGCCACCTTTGCTCGCTGACTTCCCGCAAGCCAGCCCACCGGCACCGGAGGACAACTGCGCAGGCTCACAGCCCTGCCGCCCCGCC
>NW_010973284.1:18933437-19017539 GCF_000737465.1 Haliaeetus leucocephalus
CCCGCCCCGCGGCCCCGCCCCGCGGCCCCGCCCCGCGAGGCTGCGGGGCTCGGCGCGCGTCCCTGCAATACCCGATAGGGCCCGTCAGGGGGAGGCTTCGCCGCACCGGACCGTGTGAGCGAGGGACTTAAAATACAATTCTCGGAAGCTCTTTCAGCGAGACCTAGGCCACGCTACGGCCGGATACACCACGGACATTCCGGAAAGATTTAAGTGTAAAGCATTCTTTTTAAAGGAAATATTTTTAAAATTACAACGTTTGGGTTCCTGTGCAATCTAAAGAGGCAAATCTTGAATAAAGGAGTTGATACTCAAGTCAGTGTAGTTAAAGACTAGTTTTTAAATCTCCTTTAAAAGTATCTAACGTATTTTTCTTATCTTTTCCTGAAGACAAATAACTAGGGCAATACAGACACAAGAAGCAAGGGATTTTTAGGAGTTTCACCTGCCCAAGCATAGAAAAGACACCTACAAAATTATATTTTCCAGTTCTTTGATGTTTACGTACCCAAAAGGTGGGAAGAAGAAGAAGATGGGAAGAAGTCAAGAAGGAAGGCCAGGAGGTGGTACCATGACACAGCTCACCAGCCTCCAGCTCTGCCAGTAGGAGGTCAAAGCTCTGGGACTAGTGGGTCTCTTAAGTCAGCAGATCTCCCCATCGGCAAAGAGCAGACCTTATTCAGAGCTGGTAATCTTGCGCAGCAGGAGTCAGTCACCTCTGGGAAATGGGGTACGCTGCTTGCAGAAAAAAGCTTGTATCAGCCAGCACAAGTATCATAGACTTGGACCCAGATTGCCACACAGCTGGTGTTCCTGTGCTAAGCAATGCCTGTGCCAACTTGCCTTTACTTAACATTACAAAACACAGAACAATACCCCAGCTGGCCTTTGAGTATTTCCACGTCTTGGAGAGATCCCACATCACCAAAATGGAAAGAACTAAAAAGACTGTGTCTTTCTGTGATAGTTCAGAGATTTACATGCCAGATTCCCCAACCCCTGAAACTTCACTGCAAGTGGCAATGGCTCCTCACATTTCTGACCTGTTCCCAATCTCCCCACTTCCTTAACTCTTTGTCCCTGACGTATCTGTTTAAAGAAGTGGCTTTTCCAGATTTTTCAATTTGTCTAATATACAACTTGAATATTTGAGACTGTATATTCTTCTGGCGAAATCCTTTGCAGATTTGATGCAGAAATTCTTTGCTATGGAGATGTATGTCGAATCCTGCACAGTCTTGAGATAGGGCTCAGAGAGCAAGTATGGCAACCTGTCAAATACAGAGCCACGTTTCCTTTCATTCTTCACACACCACTAGACCGATAAATCAAGGTGTCATGAAACTTAACATGGGAAAATTGACAGGTGCCATGAAATTATTGCTTTCAAAGCAAGTTTGCATGAAACAAAACATGTATTGATTCCATATAGTATGCTCATTGTATCTCTAAGAAAATTTAGCATTCCTGATCACAGAAGTTCAATTTTAGAATGTATTTGCTGTGTTTTTTCCTGAAGACTGTCAAACACTTATTTCATTTAAAATAGTTTATGATGTGAAAGTTTATAATTTTTGTTAAAAGCAACCTTTAGCACTTGCCTAGCTTTTTTATCTGTCCAGAAATTACAGTAAATCACTACAATCTTTACCTCACCCACTAATTTAGTCAGGCTATATCCAGAACAAAGGGCCACAATAAATGCCAAAGTAAGGGCTATACCCGCTTATAAATCACACAGTTCCAAGTCTCTTATTTAGCAAGTTAAATATTTACTAGATTATAACTGGCAAACAACGCATGTAGGTCCCTTAGATGATAACTGCTTCATCAAAGGAAAAGTCTTTAGCAAGTGTTTCTTAGGCTCACCATGGACATTTTTAAAATATCTTTTTCCATCTGTTTTTCTTAATCCCACAAAAGAAAGTCAAACTTCACCTGGATGGATATGTGCATGAATAAAGCACAATAACACAGCATCAAAAGGATTCATCATTTCAGACTGCACTTCTTTCAGTCCTCTACCTTGTCGTCATTTGCAAAGTGGTAGTGACAAATCTGACATCAAAATGCAGTCTGACACTCTGGTTTCTGAACATCAAAGACAAAAAAGGTAAGATCCCAATTTCTTAAAATCTATTTAGGCTGCATACTGGTCTTAAGAAATGTGACTATCAAAATCTGTCTTTCCATAGTATTTTGATCCTGTTCTTCATTCTGCTTTTCTTTCTTACTAAAAAAAAATTTCTAGTTTATATATCCACAATTGTGATGTGGATCTGGATTATGTGTTCTTGTGCTTCCAGATGTGGGAGGACTGAACAGAGAACTATTTCTATTAATCCAGCATATCTTCAATGCATTTGTGTTCACAATAGATGAGCATCTATTTCAAAGTTAGAACTACACAAATCTTAAAATATCCATGTGACTGTGACTATAGCTGTTCTTGGGAGACAGGCGGGAAACAGGGAGAGAGAGGACAGAAAGACAGGTGAAGCAGAAAGGAGAAAGGGATATTGAAATGTAGTTGAATTTAATCCAACAGTTCTAAACCTGCTTCTGTGACATTAAACGGTATTAGAGAATGATTTTGAATACAGAAGAAACACTGTGGTCACTGTGCTGATTTGGCCATCAGCAAAGCAACCATGCTTAGCACTAGTCACAGCTTACATAAATACACAGATCGTGTGGTTTGGCTTTAATTTAAAGCACAACTTTTCATTGTCAGAACTAGAACTATTTATTTTAATATGAGAGTTTAATTAGCCAGTTTAGCCATTAGATCATTTCCTGATCCTGTATGATCAGGAAAGGGATCAAGAAGCATTCTGAGGAGAGCCATCACTGAGAAGCAAGTATAAACAAAGATGACTTTTGCTTTGCTTTGTGCGTTTTCTTTGGACATCAGCACTATATCCAGCAATGGATTGCCTTAAACATCCCCCACACTGAGTTTTCTACTGTCTTGTGTGATGATTCCATTATCAGATGTCGCATTCTCATGAAGTGCACGTTTGACCCAACTTCCCAGTCCCTAACCTCCATAAATTATAAATCCTGCTAAGCTTCTCTCACTCTCAGAATTGGTTATTTCACCTTTCAAACACTCTGGCACCTTAATATTCTCTTTAAGTTGCTGAAACCAGATAATTTCAATCTTCTCTCTCTTGCCTCTCTAAATTATATCCTCAGATTGCTCTTTTATTTCAATCTCTCTTCTTCCAATTTTCTTTGTTGCATTTTGCCCCTCCCCTCCCTAGCCCCCACCTTGTCTATAGAATTTGCCTGCACAGATGGAGCTTCTCTTAAATGCAAGGGGCTTTCCTTTTGCATGATGGAGAAGTCTCCCCCGGCTGTTTACCTTACTCTCGCATCCTGCTTTAATAGTGATGCTCAGAATATTAATTTCAGATTGAAATCTCAGAGAAGAAAATAAACACAGTTATTTTTGCCTGCTTTGTGGTACATTATAACCCTGGACATCCATAGTTTTGGATTTGTTTTCGTAGAGACATCTGTCTGTTTTAGAGAAATAAGCAGACAAATTAGGAACTGGTTTAGAAATTACCAAGTTTCTCCCATGCTTTTTTCTTTCTAATTCAGTTAAATGTAGCTGTTAGTGTTCATTATTTCACTTAAATCATATACATAACATAATATATAGGGGTTTAATTTCTTTAATATGCTTAGTTACAAATTCAGTTAAAGTGTTCCCATCCAGATTACCATTGCTTATTATTTCTACCTAGGAATGTAGAATCTTTTTTCCACTATCAATCAACACACCATGCACATCACAATAAAAATTGAAATTATTACACAAAGGGATCCAAGCACACTAGGTGAATGGACACAAAGATTAGAAAGGAAAATCAAAGCTGATAAACGTGATGTGAATTACCAGGACACTTTGCTGAACTCTGAATTAGCTGTAGGTATGTTTACATGGCAGTATTTGGTCAAGAAATGGACATCAGCATTATCTTAGTTAAGTGAAGATGTAACTGTGTACACAGCTGTAGCCAAAAATGCAAAGAACATATATAAAGGCTGAAACAGTGAATAACAATGTTAGAATATATTTATAGAAATCATTAGCACAAATTTGTCTAGATTATATGCACTCTGATCTCTGCATCTATGGAAAGGTTTTTGGAGAATTAGAACAGAATTGGGGAAGGGTAAAAAAAAAAAAGACCTTATTCCCTGAAAAACAGAGAATATTAAAATCACTTATTTTAGAAACAATGCAGAAAGGATCAGTCAAAGTAAGGAAGATAAAAAACTCCTAATCTCTGTGCACCTCTGGTCAAAAAAAAGGAGGCTTTTCATAAAAGGTAGAAAATCAAAATAACACTTTTACACTCACAGTGTAATCAAACTGTGGAACCTGCTGCCACAGGTTCAACAGGAGGCTGTTGAAACCTATGATTCAATATTAAGAAAGGGATTAAGTAGTTATTCCCAGAATTTTCAAGTATAACTAGGATATCAGCTTTGTAGAAAAAATATTTAATGTTTCCAAATTCAGGCCAATCTTTAATTGCTAGAAATCACATAATGCCCATGACAATGAAGGGCAGATTATTCCTCATCTGCCTACTCTGCAGCTGGTAGGCCTTTGTCAGAAGTATCAGTACTAGGCTGTGCAGCGTTAGCAAAAGGATAATGGACATAGACCCAGGTTGGTTCCCTTCCAGGATGGTGTTTCTCTTTTCCTAGATTTGACAGTAGTCAATAGTCCAATAGGGCTAACGCTCCTGAATGGTTATATGAGGGGGGATAAAGAATATACATTAACATGAAAATGCAACATAAATGCTTCTGTTCATGTTAAAATGTTGATTTAATATATTTTCAGAGTCTGTGGACTTTCATTTGCCCACACATTAGACTTGTTCTAACCTGCATTATTTATTTTTTTTAATACAAAGAATCAAGAGCATTGTTTTGTCAACTAGCACTAGGAAAACTAGCACAGCAGAAAGAGGCTCTGTAGTCAGCAGAGGGAGTCAGCCACTTCCAGAAAGCAACTCATCTATTTTAGGAATGGCCAAAGTGCCCTCTGGAGATGCCCATCTCCACTGACTGTGGAGGGAATCTAAAATCTACGCTACATTTATAGTGAAACTTGTACATGGAATTAGTCGAATGACACTTTCACGCAAACTTCTAAACAATATTGGTGTGTAATTAGTTTACTCTCCGGATGTCTATCTCAACAAAGAACTGCTGTGCTAACTTCCTGTGAGAGGTATTAAGCAGATGCAGGTTAATACATACTGAAGATTTTCACTGACTTCGGTTTTAAAAATATCACTCATTTTAAAAATGAAAATAAATCCAACCTCAGACACAGAGAAGGCTTAAATGAAATTCTGGCAGCTTCAGTCCAACAAACGGCCATTGATTTCTATAGCCTTTTTCCTGAAAAAAGGACATATAAAGTTGTCCCAGTGTTTGCGTGGTCCTGTTGGCTGAAGTGTCATAGTAAATTCCTCTTGGAAATCCTGGACCTAGATGAACATAAAGGTTTTCCAGTTTTTCAGCAGTGCTCTAATGTCATTCCTCTTTCAATTTGCATCAGAAAAAAGGTTTTTTTAAATAATTCCTGGTGGGACTGTGTCACAAGTGCACAGAACGTGGCTATATAGAGCAAAAGGCAGACAGATAGCGAACGGCAGTGCTGTAATTGCCTGGCATTGTCCATATCACCTTCAGGCTGGGACTTGTATAAATCAGTCGCAACCAGCTATGCAACTGATAGCAAAGTTTATCTGCACACAGAGCAACAGGAGCCTGTGTGATTTCACTGATTGAAGTACTTGGAAGCAGCAAAGAAAAGGCATAATAGGTCATGTCATGAAAGTCTGAAGGTAGAAGGGTTTAGGGGTGGGTAGGAAGGCTGGGTGCTGAGGGGAAGTCTGGACTGACTCAGATTGACAGCAATAATAATCTGTTTGACTACGGTCTATCGGTGCATCCAATTTCCAGCAGTGCTACTTAGCAGGACTCACTGGTAGTAATCATAACACCTATCCAGCTGTTTCCAGGTGGTATTTTCTGTAACAAAACAGAGTAACTTTACGGAGGCATTTGAATCAGAGTAACCTGGTACTCCCAGAACATGCTCATGACTTAAGACTCAAGAGAGCTGCTTCTGTTTGTTTAAAGACACCTCAAGTTTTGGAATTCCAGAGGGAATTCACAATCCGCTGTGGAAATAGTGTCAGATTCTCCACTACTGTATATTTCCATACATGCCAGCGGACTACATCATTCCTAGCAAACACTATGAAGGTGTAGTTATAGGGTTTTTTTTCTACCTATAGCACCAAACCTTCACTACTTATCATTTTGGAAAGGTTTCCTTTGCTTATGCTAGAGCCAACATACTTCTCTTATTATATTTAATTCCTGCACACCTTGAAGTACCTTTGTCCGTACTGATTACTAAAGAGATTACAAGAATCAAGTTTCCCAAAGCTAGATGGCGAGTGGTAAGTATGAAAGGGAAACCTCTAATGAGCAGCACTTATCTGTTAGCCATTAGCTAGGGAGATTCCCACTCCATCTGTTGACTGAGAAGTATTTCTATAGGAAGATTACACAGATCTGATAAGGAATATTCCCAGCATAGGAAGGTCTTATGCGTAATAGATGGTAATAATATTAGTCTAACATTTAAAGACTGTTGAGCAGTGTGAACAGGTTCAAAAATATTTGATTATGAATTCACTGTGGTATACATGAACTAAAACTCAGCGGTGCTACGCTGATAGTTTAATTCTCAAATGCATATATCATTTTCTACTTTGGACAAGCCATGCATTGAATGAAAAAGTCAACATAGACCTCTGGACAAGTTAAATCATGGGAGAAGAGGTGATTTTTTTTCCTTGTTTACTTTATAACACTGTACTTACCTTTGGCCCATAATAAAATCCCTGAAATGAGCATACCAGAGCAATTTGCAGGCAATTAACTAATATAAGAAAGACTTTGGAGAGAACATTGATGCAGCAAGCACTTGACAGGCCTGCCAGTGAAATGTTCTTATGAAAACAAACACACAGAAGCCACTGCAGAGCTCCTTAACTTCTCAAAATGTCTGCTGAGGGACCACATATCAAGTGATGAATGACTTGTCACACACTATTCCTACAAAGCAACCATTTCTAGCATTTACATAGTCTATATAATAAAGTTATATAAACCAGTACTTTTTGCTGGTTTCTTTACTTGTTCTTTTCTCGCAGTTGCCACATGAAAGTTACAGAAAAGCATGTCTCACGTTGTGATATATATATATACACATAAACAGAATGACAATCAATTCATTCAGTTGATAATCCATTTCCATTTTGTAATTTGGTTTTAAGACAGGGTGATAATATCTGAACTGTGAAATCTGGTCTGTCTAAATCTTGTTACAGAAAGTTGGAATATTTGTACGTGTCCATTTACTTGTAGCTTCATTTCTGCAGTTCTATTTTCTAATGGAGGCATTTCTGAGTGTGCAAAACTGCCTTAACTATAAAGTTATTCCATATATTAGATAAATCTGAGAAGCGACTCAAAAGATCAGCATTTTATATCCGGAACAAAATACCATGCAACTTTCCAGCTGCAGATTGCAGAAAAAGAATGAAGACAGCAGTTGTGCTCTTTTGAGATGCCTAAAAATGCTGACTAGAGAACAAAAAAGACCAGATTTGTAGGATCATGAATCCCTGCTGCAAAAATTACACAAGACCTCTCTTAGGTAGGTTACAGACATCTCTGTCACTGTGGTTACACCCATAATACCTGACCACTCCCATTTATAGAACAGGATCAACCAACTAAAAGTACGTCAGGACACAGGCTCAGAGATCCTTGCACTTCAGCAGCTGCACATGGAAATGGACATGTGGCCCCTGAGCCCAGTTCTAAAGTTTCTGCTGATGACTGCAGTGGAATTTGGGTGTGAATCCATTAATCTTCCATTCCTCTATCTAGAATGTGATAAAGCCAAGCCAACAATTCAGGCTACAGTTGTGCTTCTTCCTTAAATGCTTTCTTTTCCTGTCTGCCACATTTCCTTTTTCAAAAGGCCATCTCCTGTGGGAATAAAGAACTCAGGAAGCAAAATAAAAGAACAACTTTTTGCATTTCATCATGAGATGTTTAGAGCACTCATCTTCCTTCACATTCCCAAACATTTTTCCAGCTCACAGCTATTTCAAAGATGTATTTGAGATCTGGGCACAAACAGTGCTTTGCTTCTATATTTACGGCAAGATCCTATTTCTTCATATGTAAAGATTACAAATGTTCTCCATTTTCAAATAGATGGAAGTACAACTTACTTCATTCAGAAGAAAGTTTCCGTTGGTCTGGAAACAGCTAATGTTGGCAATGCTAGCTGAGGAAACAGTAAGCTGGAAAATATAGCAGCTGTTACATGAAAGAGAATAAAGTGGGAAAACTAACAAACGTTTGTCTCCAAGTCTGGGTTTGTCCATCAGTTAGAGTTTCATTGTGATGGCCTCCCAAAAGCAAGTACTTGAAGGTAAGTATTTGTCTGCTACATAGACTGGAATGCCAAGTATTTGCAACTTGCGCGAGGTTGCAAGTGATGTGAGTCAATCCTGTTGAAATCATCATAAAGTGATGCTAAAGTCAGAGTATTGGGGAAAATCTACCATAGGAATTATCAGGTGCAGAAAAACCAGTTTGATTCTCCAAGGAAAAAGCCATCAGAAGGAATATGAAGCAGCCAGTGGAAAAAATCTGAACATGGGTTATGCTTATTCTAGTGGGATCATGCAAACATTTGTGCAAGCAACTTCTACTACTTTTTGTATCAGCTTCAGAGGTAGATAAAATCAGTGCCTACATTAAGAGTCAAAGGAAAGGAGAACAGATGTTTTTCGCTGCTAGTGACCCTGGCTGTAACCTAGGTCAAAGACTGCAAAGACACCAAGCCTATTGTGACTTTTTACACACAGCAGAGAGGATGAGGTAAAGAGACAGCACTGTAATAGCAAAAGGAACCCTATGACATCTTTTGGACATCAGGAGACCTTTAAATGCAGTAACAGAAACAAAACATTGCCACTGAAATGACCTTTAGCCTAGCTGACCCATCTCCTCATTAATCCACAACATACTGATGGGCCTAAGCACAATTCTTACTTGTTTTCATGAGATTTTTTTCAAGTTTCACTGAAAACTGAGAAAAGGCAAAAACACTTCTTTGCAAATGCAGCTTTTGAACAGGCAGCAGGATGACTCATGATGAATAATGAAAAGCCATGCTAAACACCGCATTCCATTAGAAAAGAGCTGTCAAAGGGGGATTCTCCTGCAAGATGTGGCACAGCCTTTATACTAAGAAGCTTGGGACTTAGTATGACTATAACTCCTCTGACTTCAGAGATCCTCAAAGAATGAATTTGGCCCTGCTTGTTGTGGTAATGGCTGACTAGTCAAAAGTGAAAGCTAAAAGACTCAGGAAACGCCAGGGTAATTTTATTTCCTTTTCCCCTAATGCAGCAAGTGCAGAGCTCCCAGCTGACTGCAGAATAGCCAGGATGATGTGTGTCTTGACTGTCATTTGTCCACATGCTGCTGCTAGATATTAGATTTATCTTCTCAAAAAAACTTCTTGGCAGATACTCCTAGTTGCACTGCAGAGAAATTAAATGTACTGAAGCACATTAATGCAGTTTGTCTAGTATTTGGGAATGGGGCAAATATATTCCTCTACAGACTTAATCCTTAGCTGCCATTTCCCATCAAGATTCTCTGTCTCGAGGCAACAAGCTTGACCTTGAATCTGCCTAGACAAAGCTTGTAATTATATGTTTTGAACTACAAATACTTCATTTCTAGGTGCTCTTTGCCTCCTCAGCTCCTGCAATTAGAGATCACCATGCCCTGGGATTGCTTAGTAGAATCCAAAAAGAGTCAGCAAATTCCATAAGAAAAATTCCTTATAATGAAATGAGAAATTTTTCTAATCAATTCTTATATTTCAAGATGTTCTTCTACAGGGTGAAACAAAAACCTAAACTGTATCTATCTACCAACTTATTACTTTACTTAAGAATTATAGGGATGCTTAAACTAATAACACATGGCTGCTGTTTTGGGATATGCACCGTGATCCATGCAAAACTGAGCATAAAGATGGATGCAGTCCATCCCCTAAGTGGGATTTTTGGTTGAAGTTCAAGAATTTTTGTTTTAAAATAAACAATTCCTTTCCAAGAGGTTCACGGAGTACACAGAAACTACCTTCTTTGAGGTGAGAATTGAACTGCAGTAAGAAGTGATATTTCCCATCTACACGGAGCTTTTCAAGTGGTCCCAGGTAGAGGATAGATCCAGGTTGTTTATTATTCCTAGCATAACTCTACAATATCTATCAAAATAACAGACAATGATACTCAATCTTACAAAGTCGATGCTAGGGGGATAAAGATTGTACGTGTGTCTTTAGAAAGATATGCACAAGAAATGTTATTTTAGAAAACTACCCCCAGGAGTCTATGAATGAGGCAAAACCTACCTTATGCATGCCACTGAAAATTACTTCTAGCTTTCCAGTCACTTTTGAGCATTACAAGAGTAATGTTCTTTTGGCTGGCTCCCTCAGTTCAGATGAGATGCTAAGCTGTTTGGCTGGCCCCTCCTTCAGTCCAAGCTTGCAATATTGCAGTGGATGCTATAAAGAAATTACATTGCACAACCAGAACCTTCTTTAATAAATTTGATCTCTACAAATAATTAAAGCTACTCCCCCCCGCCCCACCATCCCCAGGAGCAAACTTTGTGCTGTAACTCAGGGGACTAAAAGCTCTTTGGAACCTCATGTTGGTCAACAGTGCCCTGAGCTACTCACAAATAGCAGGCCTGACTCTGTGCACTGCTGACAGAAACCTGAAGCAACTCTGTCGAGGTTACACATCAGATTTGGGGAACTTAGGCTAGATCTGAACTGGTGAACAGACACAGAGGATCAGGCTCTATAAATTGAGGATCAGGTTCCATATAATTAAGTCCTAGCCACATTGAGTTGTTAATACTAATTTCCATACGCTGCAGGCTGGAAGGATCACAGTAACTATGAAGCGTGCGCTAGTACTCACATGGCTCTCAGAGCCATGGTATACAAGCACCTATGGACATTTCCTTGGCAACATGAGTTTCATCCAGTACAAAAACATGCGAAGGGAATTGCTGGTACCCTCAGAAAGAACCATTATTGGGTCAGAACTTCAGAAGAGGGGAGAAGTCTCCCTTAAATTAAAATCCCAGCTCAAGCAGTGTCTTTCTGCTCTCACCGAGTTTAAATGCAGTCTGATGACTATGGCACTGTGTTGTTTCCACACTTAAGCTACTGTGTCATCCCATATTTACCTGTCAGAACACAACATAGCCCTCTTCATAGGCAGTGCAGACCCTGCCAGGATCTGACGAAACATGTATAGAATCTACCCACCCACTACAGACAGCTGAGATCTACAAGCCCTAGCAGGTTCATCCCTGGAGCAAGGCCAGTTTCTGTGCTTTATTTTTTGAAAGTGCTTCCTTTACTCCAGCTGAACAAGTAATACTAGATGTGCTGTTCGTTAACCATTCCATGCTCTTACTTCTCCTACAAACAGTGGTTGGTAGAGGTTTACTCTATTATACTGTTCTTACTGATGCCACACGAATCCTGTTCTGTGTCCATCCTGTAACTCGATTTGTCAGAATGAGGTATCGGCTGAGCAAGTCCTGCCTTATTCCCAGCGTGGAAGCTGAACTGCTGATCAAAGAGCTTTCAAGCTTTGTTATTATGTACCTGCTGATGGCTAGACAAAAGACCAAACCATAGATCATGAATACTGCTTCTTCAGCAACTTACTTTCTCATGTATCAGTTAACTTTTTCTTAGTGTTCATCATGACATCTGATCCTCATGATCTCTTCCCTGTTTTATGTGTTCTTGAGGTTACGTTTGTAATAACAACTCTTCCAGAAGTTCAAGCATGAACTATTTGAATGTTTCCAGAGGTGCTAAGGCACATCTGTAAGTTAGTCATTGACATGAAATAGTACCAAAAGTAAAATGAAATCAAACTAATCAAAAGCAAGTAGTAGGCTTCCTGTATGTTTTTCTAAAAATTTTTTAATGGCCTTAAATATCCTTTCTAGGGTTAATTTTGCCCTCATCTCACTCATTGTCAGTATTACAGCCCAGAGAAATCTCCCACTACCAGATGTGTTTTTCTGCCAATCCCCTATGACTGCTCATTAGAAACATCAGTTTACTTTCATATTTTATGTGTTCAGGACCATGACCCACTATGCCCCACCCTTCCCATTAAATTTTGTAACCTTTCAGGCAGTGAAATGTTCTGTATTTTTCCAAAACTGGAAGGTATTGTTAGAAAAAACAATACTAAAAATACCATAAAACAGGCTATTGTCTAGAATTAATACAGACAGCTGAGTTAAAAAATTAGTTATCTACCTACAGCTAAACTTAAGGGAGTGGAAAGCTAAGTCCAGCTAGTTTTACATGATCTTTGGTCACAGTAAGAATTGAATTATGTTATGTTATTTAAAGTACATCAAATATGTGTTTTCTAACAGCACACTTTGGCCAGTATGGATAAGGTCTCTAACATTATCAGAAAAGGTAGCATATACGAAGCATCACAGATTCAAAGCCAAGCCTTTTATGAAGGCCTCTTATTTTCTTAGTTTATAAGCTCACCACTGGCACCATCTCCTGCCCAAGTGTTTGTGAAACACCTAGTATGACTGGAGCAAAACGTGCTTCATTGGTTGTAAAAGACTGCACAGACTGTTCTGTCAGTGGTCAGTTCTCTGAATGAAGAAGGGGTTATTTATAGAGATAGGTGCATAAGAGGAATATCTGGATTTGTGGATTTTACATTCATAGATACATACTTTGCTAATATGTGCAGGCAGCTAGAGAGAGGTGTTGTTATCTCTTCTGCCCAAGATTGTGGCTTGTGCTGTATATATACTATAAAATAATCTATCACCAACAACTACCACTTATCAAGGCAGAAGGAATTCAATGTCAATTAGAAGCTCAGTGATTGACAAGTCACATTTTTCCTTTCAAAAGCCAATAAAAAGCCCATCTGAAAACAAGAGAACTTGTGGTTGCTCCTTGCACAAAGAAGTGTTTGCTGCACACAGAAACAGAAGTCCCACACTGCTGACAGCAACAAAGTTTCTACAGCTCTTCCCTCTTAAGAGCTCACTGTCCCACATCTTCAGAAAATCTTCACACCAACAGGCTGAACCCTAAGGAAACTCTGAATGCAAGGGGATACAATATTTACCAGAAGCTCTGCTTACTGGTTGCATTTTCCGCTGGGTATCAAAACAGCCAGGGACTCCTGCACAAGCTATGACTGAGGAAAAATTCAAGGTCAGTCCCCTGGCTCAGCCTCCAGTCTCCCAGTGTGAAAAATGTGACTCCTCATCACCAAACCAATGGCTGTCATCTGCTAATGCATGACATCAGTCTGGTTGCTGATTTAGAGAGGACACTAAAATGAGATCTGAACTATAGTCCTCTGTGAAGATAGTCAGTCTTCTGTATTCAGTCTCAGCATGTAAAGAATTGAGAAGGCAGCCAAGCCACACAGAGACATTTTTTGAGAGGTACTAAATCATATGACAGGACCTTCTCTTAGCAAATTGACAGGGGCAGGTTGCTTTTAGCAAGTGCAGCTACTCCTGAAAAAGGATGGTAATAGCATAAAATGATTAGCATAGGAGACTGTTCAAGGGCAAATCACATTTGTTAATGATGACTATAGTATATTAGCTGCTGGGTCTGCACCATCCAAAACAATTTGTTAAAAGATAAAGTTATGGAGACCAGTAAGGCACAGCAGTCCATTGCAACAGAAATAAAATAGAACAGAGACACCCTTTAAAACATAGGCAGCTCATACTTCACAGTGAGCGCTTGTTCATGACTTCCAGGGTTTTCAACAGGAATCAAGCAGCTGTTTCAGTTCTCTTCTGGGCTGGGATGGCCTGCATTTTGGTAGCACAGTTTTGGCAATATTCCATTATTGCTATGGTTGGTTGCAATTGTTATCTTGCATGGACATCTATAAATCAAAAAGGCTGTTTGAAGTTATTTTTTTCCAGCATTTATTTTACCAAATGACGAACCATCATTTTAGGTAGATTCTGAATTCAAATCTCATCTAAATGGCTGTGCAAGGAGTAGTCCATGTTCAACAATGGCACTTCTTCCCCGTGAGCTAGGAAAGTACCATTCTTCCCATCTGTCAGCTGGAAAGCAGGAAATACACAGTGGAGCAGGGCTGATTTTCCTGATTTACACAAACTCATTCACACTTTGTCTAGGTTTGTGATAAGACAGTGAAGAGACACAGTGCTTATACTTACATTTCATTATTCAGACTACCAAAAAACCCAGCAAATCCAGTCCCCATTTGAAAATCACTGGTTCTGGATTATGAAAGACAGCTTTTCAGAAAGTTCCAAAAGGAAGGTCACAAGCAAGTGGATTCAGCAACTGTCACAACAAACATGTTCTGTATGTTCTCTAACTGGTACAGTAGGACTGTAGATGCTATTATAATACTGACAGCTAACTGCAAGAAACACCAGCCATCTGTGACAAACAGCAAATTCTGATGTGTTAGATTTTTAAAAAATTTCTTCAGGTAATGTGAAAAGTCAGAAGAAAATTGAAAAAAAAATCAATAAGAAATCTTTTTAAATTGTCCTGTAAGTGTTTTCAATAATTCAGCAAGACATTTGTTTCTAAATAACTTGAATAATTTTGCTTGTCTTCATTCATCTAATACTATTTACAAAAAAGTGATAGATGAAGAGTTGAATTTAAGTATATTGTTTAGGTATAAATCTTAAACTAAATTTAGTTTAAGGGAAGAGTCTCACTCCCACCTGCACTCTTACTTGTGTCTGTCAACCACTAGGAAACTTTATCTTCAGAGAAAAACACAGAAATGTTTCATTAAAACTAGAAAGTGCTGTCTGAGATTGTAAGAAAAACTTAGGTGTTCTCACAACCTGAAAACAGTTGTAGGGAAACTGTGAAAGAGCAAAGAGTGTTTCTGATGGCTGGGGACAAGGGAACACCAGCCCTATGTCAGGGATTTTTAATACCCTTATTTCTGTAAATGCCTAAAACAGTACTAACAAGTTCAGCTGACCATTGATTAAGCCATTTTTGTATCATCTAATTTGTCACTTTCCTAAGCATGTTAAGAAATTTATCAGGTTTTTGTCAGAGGTTTCATCATTTTGCTTTTGCCATTGTCCCAGAATTATTGTGCATTGATTACAAGTCCAAAGGAATCAGCTTTTTTAAGTCTACAGCAATGGAGACCGCACTCAGACCTTGTTGCATTAACTGCTTAATATCCCTATTAAAAATCTCTTCTAGTATGCAGAAATTTCAACCTTCAACATCCAATCGCTGAACTTCATTATCATTTTGCTAAAGTAAGAGGCCTTTTATTGTCAAATTTCTATTTCTTATAGAGTGTTCCTGAAGAACCACTTTCTATTTAATAAATTAAGCTCCTTTTGCAGAATATAGTTTCTATTAAATCCTCCTATCATTCTTCTCATAACATTCCAGTCGGTTTTTACCATCCCTCTTGAAACATTGCCAGCAAAATTGGACAATCTATTCCCCACAACAGTTGCATTCATTCCCAAATACAGAGGAACTTTAAATCTCTTTAGAACATTAGCCATTTTAGCTACAGGTTTGCTATCAGTGTTAATATTCATCTGATTATCCAGCATGACTCCCAAGATCATCTCAGCATCACGAAGTTTCAGGGCAGTGCCTTAATCTGCGAAATTTCATCCTTCCTAAACACACAACCCTGCTTTTGACAGTATTGAAATGGATGTTGGTTATGATCATATAATCTGCTAGTGTTCCAGATCACCCCATGCCAGTGAACTGTCAGCTTTACTTCTTAGCTCTCACAACCTCTGTGTTCTTGAGTTGGCTTTATGTAAATTTGGTTCCTAATGAAAGTATAAATAAAAATAATGTATCTATTCTATTACCTTTTCTAGAAGTAACATCAAAATAGTGTGACAGAATTTATTTCCCATGTATTGGTACTCACTATATCACTTTCCTTTAATGCATTATTAGATCTCGTACCAGCCTAACCAACACTTTGCCTGGAACTGATTATGTTAGACTGAGAAGCCAAAAATTAATCTGGGTCATACTATCTAACACTTTTAATAGCAATGCACATCTCTCTCAGGAATTTTAAACTGTGGTATATGTTACAGATTAAATCAATAACTTTTATTAAGACCACACTTCTACTTATTGTGCTAAAGAATGGTTAAGAAAAAATTATTCATCTCCATTCCAGAGAAAATGACATCTGCAAAGGAGAGAAACTGCAGCCAGGGCTTTAAGGTTTTGTGAAAGCAGCTATTAGTGTCTTCAACTATCACAGCAGTTCAGTTAGAAAGTAACACCATTTGTTAGAAGTCAGTAGAAACTCTGTCAAACTTTAATATGATGTGGTAGATGTATAAACTGTTTCTTGACTGTGTAGCATTACTTGTTTTTCACTTAAAGCAGGACTATGAAAACTAATTCTGATCCCTCATGGTGTTGAGGGGTGAGAAAAACCACAAAAACCTAATTTTGGTATTCACTCAATTCTTCTTCAAAATGTTGTTAATTTATTCTCTACTTCTATAGCACAAGATTCTCTTGCAAAGATTTTTTATATAGCAATGAAGATAAGTCGTAAGTTGCTAGCATTTTTTTATTCTTATTTAAAGGAACAACAAAGAATTTGCAATGATTACATTATTTTCCCAGCCAATATGTTAATCCTCAAGCAAGAATTGTCTGATCAAGATACCCAACAGGAAGACATTATCAGTTGAATGAGATGGTTTTAGATTCAGTTGCTCTCAATCAGTTTCTGTTTTTTAAAAGTGCCACAGATCAAAACACTGAAGAGAACAAAAGGCCACTTACAGTTTGATTTAACAAGCATAGCCTTCCTACTGCACAATGGCACATCAAAATCTCAACCACCGTGAATATGGTACTGTTGGTTTAGCTCTGAGCAGTACTGGTTTTGAATTATAATAATTGTAAACTAGTACTGTCATTTACATTATGTCTCTTATACCTGTGAGCCTTAAGGAAAAAATAAGATTCACTTTTTTGGAACTACAAAACACATATGGAGCAGTTTGTCATTTCTGAATTGCAGAGGGCCCCTGCAAAGGTCTATTTGCCACATGTAGGCATTGTTGCCAGAGAAAAAATATGAAACAGTACTAATGAAGAATCCTTACGATATGCAGAAGTCCAAAGGGAAATAGAGATATTCAGCTATTCCTACATAATGCTTTGTTATTGATACGAGCCTTGCAAACCAGAGTTTGAAAGGAAAAAAAACCAAAAGCCTGCTTAGACAAATCTGTTTTGTAATTAAGCAGATTGGAGGCAGATACCATCAGACACTCTCTGTAAACTTCTGAAGTGCTGAGATTAACCCAGGCAGACTACTAATTTAGCATACAGATGAACAAGAATGCATGACAGATCTCAAACTGTTTATTAATCATCCCCCATCTATGAGGAAAGAGACGGTACCTTGTTCATGAACTGTTGTAAGCCTTCTCATTATCCGGGAGGATCCAATTATTTAGAATGATTAAGTGACAAAATAATTGAATAATCAAAGATGTACAAACCAAAGAATTAAAATAATTCTTATCCTACTTTCACGTCTGAAACTGAGGGTATCTAGATAAGAGAGGTAACTGTAAATTAGAGAAATTAGTCATTGTTTTTGCTAGTGAGGAGTGTCCCTGTAAATCAGACAAAAGTTTGTTGGCTAATCACAGAAAAGTTCAAGTAAGTAAATTGAAGGTAAAACTAGATAAAAAATACAGCTAAGAGGTTAATCTAGGATAATAGATTGTAGGTTGTAATAATTGTAGTATTCATTCACAGGATGCAGATAGCAGTACATGGGGTGTGGGGGGGAAACAACAGTAAGTAGATCTGAAAATGTTTCGGTACAGGAGGATTTGTGGCAATCTCTAGTAAGTTTGCCTTTTATACCAAATGTTTTTGACAAGCTGTACTACAGATAGCTTTTACCTACAGGAATTAGAAAATGACAAGTGAATCAGTACTTCCAAGGAAAGGTTAATTAGAGAATTTAAAGTAATTTTCTAGAAGAGAAACAAGAAGAATCAAGAGTCAAGATGTTTTGCTGATTCACATTCCTCTTTGAAAGCCCTGTTTAACCAGAATAAAATACCAATTGCTTCAGCCATGCTCATGATCTTTCAAAGTCTGTCCTATATATCTATTCTTCTATTATTAGTGTTGTTTTCGAAATTGGCATTTAAATTTCACTCACTGCAAAACAGTCCTACACCACAAGCATTATACACAACACAACCTAAGGGACCGGTATGTAAGGAGTATTTTCAGAATGTCCTAGGAGTGCTTAAAGCTGTTGTGAGGGTTTCATAATTGCTTAGGTTGGGGACAATTAAAATGGGGGATTCAAACTGTGGTCAGTTTTGACTCCCTGTCAGTGCAGGCTGTGCACACCGAGAGCTGTCACCCTGGACCTCCCTCAACAAACACTGACAGAGGTAGATTTGCTTGGGGTTTATAGGATTAATATAGGATAGGAGAAAGACTGAGGATTAGCATAATGTCTAGCAGAAGTGGGAGGAGCAGGTGGAAGAGGCTGAGGCTCACAGAAGGTTTTTTGGAAAGCAGATGCTATCAGTTCAGAGAAAGTACCAGCCAAGGGCTCAGGAGTTGCTGTCACTTTTGCTGAAGCTGTCATAATGGTAAGGCAATTAAGACAAAAGTCTGCAGTCAAAGGAATGAGGACTTGGAAGAAAAGTTGCTTTTAACCCCCTAGCAGAAGCCACTGAACAGACCCATTCCACTACCAGCATCATCAATTCTAATTGCTAATTTGCATATGGTAGCTCACAGCTACCAGTGTTAGATCAGCTTTGGACAACACAGTTAGTGCAAGCATGGGACACTCACACAGCTCTGAAAATCCCCAACACATCTATTTTTCAGGACAGGTCCCCATGTCACTATCTGAACATAGCCAAACTAAGCTAAACATAGCTGAGAGTTGTGGTCATAATGTGTAGAAATTGCTCCTTTTCTGATCTATATTGCACTTCTTGAGCATTCATGTGTATACCTTAAAAAATTGGTTTAATTAGCTTCAGAAAGCCAGCAATCAGCTCTCCCAACAAGGGAAACTTGTTTCTGAAGTTCTCTGAAACCAAATGATTACTATAAAAGCCATTTTCTGCCTCTGTCAAAACCAGGTATCCCTCAAGACATCTCTTAATTGCAGAAGTTGCTCAATTTGTGGTGGTGGTGGTATGCTCTTAAAAAAAGCAAATTAATTTTTTTTTTTAACTTATTATGCTACAGCCAGTATTCAAAATAGGAATCTGAAATAATGGCCTGTCAGAATTTTATTGAGATATTTACAGAATTATGAAATCAATGAGAGGGTAGGAGATGATATAAGAAATAAGGCTATATGATTAAAAGGCATGAAGTTCTCTAGATATGACCAACACATATGAAATGAAACTGTCTCAACCATGAAATAAATTCCATACACTCAAACTGGTAAAAAGAGTCACTTCAGAATAATATGACCTTGATGTAGGACATTTCTTAGGACTAAAGAGAGCTAAGATCCCTCAGCTGTGTTTAAGTCCCCATTTCCTTCAGACAGATCATTTGGTCCCCAAAAGTGCCTTCCTCTGCCAGGTGGATAGGTGGAGGTCTAAATTGATGTTACTGAAGTTGTTCGATCTATCTAACTTCAGCTCTTCCATTTCTGAGCTACAACATTGAACAACTCAACAATAAATCAGTGCAACAGTTATTGAGATTTATGGTATAAATCCCAAGCAATACTAATATAAGGGGCTGTCTCCTAAGAGAATCAAATATTAATATGAACGTACCTATATTATGACATACTTCATAAAATTGAAGAAAGGGTATTTTCATAAAGAATGCTCTTGAATCTCAACAGAAAAAAATTATACATGTATAAATAAATCCATTATTAACTTCTACTGGTGTTTGAAGTGTAGACTTTGTGAAAAGATGCTGATACTTACACCGACATGTGGTGTTCCTTCAGTGGAAGGACAGATTACTGTGCATGCTACTCATTCCTTGGTTCTTCTCTCATTGCTGACAGTCCACTGGAAACTGAGAATATAAAACTTCTCATACAACCACTGAGCGGCCATGAGATAATGACAACTTTTGATTACAATCCTGAGCTGCATTAGCCAAAATAAGAGAACAGACCAACTAAATTAAAGGATGACAGCAGTTAACTAGAACTGCTGGAGCATTTCTGATCTTTCCTTCAAACACCAAAATTAATTGTATCCAATCAAGTGATGATTATAAGCAAAAAATGCGGATTAAGTTTCTAATCCAAACCCCAAGAATCAACTTCTTGAAGTCTTCTAACTGCATCGGCTGTAAGTCTGACAATATAGCTAGATCCCCTTTACAGCAAGCTATTATAATACTTTGTGAAATGAGAAATTACCTGACAAGCCCCTTTTCCAGATTAACACTATGCATCAGAACCCTTTTCAAAAAGTCATTTCACCTACAGGCTAAATGCAATGGTAATATTTTCAAATTTTAAAATGTTTCACTAAAATAGATTATTAAAATAGGATCCAACTCCAGCCTTTTCAGGCCATCAGTCTCCAGGTGCATTTAGACAGTGAGAAATCTATAAAGACCATAATGGATCTCCCAACCAACCAAAGATCCTGCTTGCTAGGCTGAAGACAAATTTGCAAAGACACTCTTCAGAAATTATGTCTTAATTAATTAAGCAGTACCATGACTTGCAGATTAGTTTGGCTTTCCTAATGCCACTGGGTAAAGAACTTGTTCGCATCTGAGAAGATATGACAAGAAAAAAGCTTTTTACATTCCCCAAAATATTCTTTCATACAATTTGCAGCCAGATTATTTTTTGCATTATTCGTGGATGGTAATAAAATATCAACCTTTGATCTGCCAACAATATTTGAAAAGCCTACTCAGCCTTCAGGGGGAAGAAAAAAAGTTTCCCCACATTGTGTTAAATAGTCTGTAAAGGTAAATTTACATTTAACAACTTAGTTTATCTAACAGGTTACCACCACTTCCCTTACTTCCTACTCCTCCCTCCTCATCCCCTGCTCTTTCCCCCTCCTTTGCATTTTCCAGTTGCCATAGTTCCACCCTGTGCCCTCTTCCTTTACCATGTTTTGGCACTGATCAGACTTCTCTGGGCAATGATTTGACTCATCAGCTCAGCAATAGCCACCTTTTTGCTTAGTTAATTCCCTGCCAGTTTAGCGAGCGCATTCAGTGAGCAGACAGGCAAATAAGCTGTGGGAATACACGTCCAGGACTGAGAGGGAGGGAAGCAGGGTGCCTCTTCTCAGAACCACACAGCTGTTAACATCAGTTCAAAATTCTCATGTAATTTCACACTAAGTGAATACCAAGTAGACAGTATAATATCACTCAGAGGATTGACTTCAGATTCAGCTGAAAAGAAGGAAGATAATATCACCTTTCTAGTAAGAAAATGTAGCTATGAAACAGGTCTGAAATCCTGACAATCAAAATAAATCTTACAAGAAAAATAAAAGAAACCATACTATACCAAGTTTTTTTGCTTGTAGTTAATAATCACCACTCTAAGGTGAGGGGTTAAGTAAATATATGGTGCTATGAGAAACAGAAGTGAAATATTTGAATCTGTTGAAAAATACAAGTTGGTGACACACTCTCACAGGCATCCGGATGACTATTCAGCTTCAGCTGCTTGTGCTGCATCGCTTGGCACTCCACACAGCAGGCGTCAGCCGTTCAGAGTCCCTGTGTTATTCAGATGACCTAGCCAGCACTGCAAACGAACAGGGGACAGCTGAAATTAACAGTTTGAATGACTGACAAGTTGAGAGTTTTTCTCAGCCGCTTCTTCCAAATAACGAACTCCTCAGCAAAAAAATAGGTCGTCCTCACTAAGAAAATAGGCCTGTATTTGCAACAAGTGTTGTCTGCCATAAGTGATCTGATCAGCTCTGCTAACAACAAAGTTTTGCATAATCTTATCATGTATTTTTTTCCATTAATACTTAGAGAGGCTTACGCAAAACAAATTTTATGTGGGATATTTTTTGCTCACCCACAGCGCAGGATACTGAATATCTGGAAGCACAGGAAGGATTGCCAGAGTCTGAAGTCATCATGTCTTCACAGCAGTTTCAAGTTTCAGATAAACAGCTAAGCATATGTGCTTATTATACATGTCAGTATAAGGTGTCTCATGGTCCCTGGACCACTGTGGTAAGGTAAGCCTGAGGCCTCCAAGATGGCTGAGTTCATCTAGCAACTCACTGCTGTTGGAAGAGTCACATTTCCTCCATCTTTCTCCTCTCGCTGCTCATCTTGCAGCCAGAATCCCATTTCTTCTTGCTCCCTAATGCTACTGCATAGTGGACACTCATGGATTTAGGGGTTTTGGTTTGTTGTTTTTTTTAATTGCTTTCCTGACAGATTAGCAAATTCAATTGGTTCACAGAATAGTCAGAGGAAGGAAAGTGGCTGGAAAATGTGGCTAGAAGTGTGGGTGGAGAAAGCAGTAATTCCTCTTTGCTCTGCTGAGAGCTATCAGATAAGGTTCATCCCATCTTGCAGAACACCTGAGCTCCAGTGCTCAAGGTAGACCTTGCTACAGGCACAGGCTGGATAGGCAGCTTCCCAGGGGAGCAGGGTGAGCACTCTGCCCATGCCTCAGGAGATGGGAATCAACTGATGTAACCTACACAGCTCCTATTCTTCAACATGCTGAATGGCTTCACCACCTCCAGTCCTGTCCCTGCCTCTTCTGCACTGCCCCCCCCAGCTCCAGCTGTGGAAGAAAAGTATTCTCCTAAGCACTTCCTACTTCAGCTCTGTCTTCTAGACCAAATCATCTATACTTTCAAGGCTTCCACCAGCAGCACTAGTCCTTGGAGAAACCACATCTGGCGCTAAGTGTTCACAAAAATATGTCTGCAAAGCCCTAATTTTGCTCTGCAATCCTACTGAGGCCTATTAGACCCAAACACCACTACAGTTCTCTCTGTGTTCTCCGAGAGTATCAGAAAACAAGAATCAGATGAATATGTCATGCAGTTTACCTTACTATGGACAGCACAGTACCTGTGTGGGTTTTGTTACTTTCCCCAGGTTTTGGCCCTGCTTATGGGGTATTTGGTTTCGCTTAATGAAACACAAACAAACTACACAACAACTAAAGCTGGTTCTCAGCGCTCTGCTAAAAATTCCCCACACAGTTGGCTGGGTAGGATTTAAAACTCTGCACTATTCTTAGAAGTGCGTATCTGCAGCAGCTGGAAAATGCTGGGTTGCAAGCAATGCATTCCACAACATGTTTAAGGCTCTGATCCTGAGTATTTCAGCCTCTTTGTGGTTTTATTTATTTCAGTTTAGAATTAAAAAAAAACAAAAAACAAACCCACAATCCTATCACTTATCTGGGCACCTGAACACATTCTGTTAAGACTCTCATGTTTAATATCACCACATTAATTACACTTAAACTATTCACTGAAGTGTGATTTTTAAATGAGAGACAACAGAGTTTGTTAAAGCTCCTTTGGAAAGCCTCCTATGTTCAGAGTTTCGTAAAACATTTCCAAAATACATGAGGCCAAGAATTGACAAGTATCTGGGAACATGAAAAAGGCTACAAAAAACATATTTAACTGATTAAAAAAATAATCAAGAGACTTTGACAAAGTTTACTGTGTAATTTTAGAAAACAGGGGCAAGATGATCTATATTTACCACAATAGCATATATAGCTAGGCTCCACTGTGCATATAATACACACACCTACCATGGAAGAGACAGCGGAGCCTGTGCTGCATTCTAAAACTTCTCTATAATATTGAAAGATATCTGACAAGCAGATTTAGTATAAAATATGATTGAAATAATCAATTTTTTAAAAACAATTGAAGGCAATGACCAACAGCTGTTTCTTTAGTTTGATTTTAAAGACTTAATACATTCATAGTTATGAATAGCAACAGGAAGGGAGCTGTACCAACAGAAACATAATAGTTCAAGGCTTTTCCTCCCAGAGATTCAGGGTGTGTGTCTACTCAAACAAGTAAAGAAGGTAGAATTTAGCTTCATAAAACTGTATAAAACTGAGATACTCAGATACTGTTTTGCTTCAGTGAGAGGACCCAAGAAATTCATTACGTTAAAAGACCTGTCTAGTAGGGAATTACTTCTCCAAAATTGGCCTTCAAGGCAAAATTTAATCCCTCCTGAATGCTGGCAGAGGTTTTGGTATGAACTTCCTCTAAGATCCTAAAAATGTACACATTTTTTAATAATTTCTAATGTTGTATAATTTGATGGAGGGACATGAGGCTTTATCCCCCCCCCCAATTTATCACATATCTTTAAGCTTACTGGCTAATACAATCTGCACTCTGACTAAAGTTAAAAGAAAGCATCTTAAATTTTATTCACCTGATAAGCGTCAGGCAATCCCACACGCTAAACAGGTCATTAGATTAAAGATTTAGTGACCAACAGAAACTGAAATGCTAGAAAGCTATAGATGTATGAGCCACAGAGGAAAACAAACAGTGAGAAAGTCTCCCCATAGACATGCTACACACAACTAGTCTTGTAGTTATATGTACCCCTAGATGCAATATTTAAACATGTACAAGTACCCATAAAAATACCTAGTATCTTTACTAATTACTACTAGTTATTATATATATATATATAAAATATATGTTTGCATATATACACAAATTCATGCATATAAAATTATATTATGGGGATAGTTTTTAACTTTGTCTCTCTAGATTATCCTCACTTTAAAGCTTTTTCCCCATTATTAACACATACACTTCTCATGAAACATCTTCCAGTTTATATTGGAATTTATGACTTGATGGATACATGAAAATATGTTCTTTATAATATGAAAGAAATCAGGTTAAAGTAAAAAAATATAATGCAATAGGTGCTGCTTCTTGCTAGTTTTCTTTCCCTGGACTTCAAGCCTTTTATTTACTGAGGGCTAAGTTTTCCATCGGTGAGAAGTGTAACTGTCTTAAGCTTTTTAGACAAAAAAAAAAAAAAAAAAGCACCATGATGAATCCCAGAAGAGTTCTTTAGTTGGATATATCCTAGACAAAAACTGTTGCTGCTTATTGTGCAACATTAATGCACTGTTGACTGAAACAGCTGGAAGTACTTTGCAGACTAATGATAGAAACGGCCTTCAGAACCAACCCTCGAGTGAGACAAATGCACCTTGTTTCTTTTGGGAAATAACATACAGCTAAAGAGAAAGTCTCTCTAAAAAAAAAAAAAAAAAGTTTTGGCAACAACTACCTAAAGGCTTTTGTTGTCTATTTGTATGCATTTCATCTGGAATAAACAAAAGGTTTATTTTAATTTTATTTTTAACCTTTTTTTAAAGGTTTTTTTTTTATTTTATTTTAATCTTCAAATTTCTATTTCTTGTTGGCTTATTTTTCATCTTTAAAATACAAAATCTTGGTTCTAGCTGGAGAAGAGGCCATTTCTCAGTCAGCTGAGGCATCCCAGACACTGGACCTTTGGGTCAATTGGCAAGACGCTGCAGTAGACATTTTCAATGAGGGACCTTCAATAAAATTTCTCTCCTCTCCATTCCTCTGCTGTCAGAGATTCAAGGCTATATGCAGACAGATATACAGTGGCAGTACATTTGCTCACTGTAAGAATATAAAATTCACTTTGATACCAAGTCCCAAATGCCCTTTTCCTGTTTCAAACACAGCTACAGAAGGCAGCTCATCATGAAGTAAAATAATCAGACTAGTTAAGATGCACAAAATGGTATTCATAAGCACAGTAACCACTCTTTCCAGAAAGTATAGGCTATATTTTCCACCGATAACAATCTGATCAAATCCATTCACTTCAAACTCACTTTTTCAAAGTGAAAGCTTCTTGCTCCTTACCTTTAATGAGATGTTTCTTCTTAGAAGCAATTTTTTGCTACTACAATAATCTATAACTCACCATACATGTATTACCTTAGGTTAATGATTTGTTTCAAAAGAAATCTCAGTGCAATGAGTAACAGTAAAATTGAGAATGATTATGTTTGTAGAGTATGGCCAGGGACAGCTGCTACAGTTCTGGAATGACAGGATTTACTCAGATTTTGCTCCAGAAATGGACAATTGAACTTGCATTTCCAGCTGTGAAAGTACTTCTGTGGTCCTACTTTTAGATTTTGGTTCAGGATATTGCATTCTTCCGAATTCCCACCCACTTTTCTGTAAGACTTCATAATGCAACTCTTTCACCTTGTGCTTTAGATTCTCATTATTACTCCTAAATTAGGTACCCAGTGCAAAATGAAAATAAACAAAGGAAGAAGTGAAGCCAAAAAAATCTGACATGTATGACTCATCATGTGAAACAATAAACATTTTCTGCATAACTCAGAGAATCTGTTCTACCAAAAGAAAAATATACAGTTGCCAGTTACAGAAACGCAGGCTAACACATTATTCTTCCAAGAGTTCTGTGGGTTTTTTGGTTGGGTTTTTTTTTGTTTGTTTTGTTCTGTTTTTTTCTTAAACTTCCAGAATAGGTAGATAGTTTCCTCTGGAAAAACCTTGTTCCAGGAATCCTGCGGACTGAAAACACAGCTGTTCGATCTAACCTATAACACTGAGGATACTCCTGTTGGTGAAGCAGGCTTAAAGGGCAGACAAAGTGACAGCTGGTCCATTTCTTCTCTTGCACATAAATCCCATTTAAAATAGGATTAAGATAACTGGAAAACAACCTATTGACTGAACAACAAATCCTACCTAGCAAGGGGATATATATGATTTAAACAATTTAAAATGTTTAAAGTGGGCTTTAAATACTCTCTTAATAATGGTTACTTAAAAAGGGAAGCAACATTTTAGAAACTATCTTCAGGTTACTTCAATTTACTGGGAGTTTAGATTAGGGAAAGACATGTTAAATACTTCTTTGGTCTGTAAATATATAGCATCCACAAGTAAGGTTTTTAAAAGCATTTAAATAATTTTGGAGCATAAAGTTAGGAAAATATTTTAAATCATAAAAATTCAAAGCAATGCAATTCCATTGATTCTAATTTGTACTTGAAATACTGATCTCATTTCTTCATACATTGAGAATGGAATCCCATTTATATCGGAGTACAGATTCTGGCCCCAAACAGACTTCCTTATGTCTGATGTAATCATTTGCTTCTTTAAATATTTGTAAACATTTTGAAGTCCACATATGCACTTAAATTTTAACATGAACTTAGCAGAAGACAAAGATGAAATAAGTTTGTGAGTTTTTTTTCAAAATATAATAAGGCAGGCTATACTAACTTATGAAAGATTAAACAGAAACACTGTCTCTCTATTGGCTTCTGCAGCAAGAATATATTTAATTCAGTGGGGTGGTTGAACTTATTCTCAAATCCATAAACTGAAAGCATTTAAATTCCCATGTACTCTTTCTCTTGATATACCTCAGTACACTTGCCTTTGAACTTCACATTTGCTTTTATGTGGTAACATTTTTAATTTCAGGTGCTGACCAAATGAGGCATATATTAATATTTTTAAAAAATAATATTCACTGGAGAATAAAACATGGGGTCTTTGCAAGTTTGAACAAAACCTCAGGGTGGATCACAGTGTAAACAAAACATTAATGCATCCTTAATCCCAGTGTGGAGATGGGTAGTCTGCTTGTGTACATGGATGAGTGATGACATACTAGAAAGGTGGAAATTGAAATTAAATATTGATTCATATTGAATTATAAATATGCAACTTCATCATCAAGTGTTCAACTCTGTAACATCTTAGAATTTGCTAGTAATGAGCCTGATTTGCCACCAAGATTCAGATCACTGTACTGACATGTAAAATAAAACCCCTCACCAAATCCTGCTGAGTTTAGTCATCTCAATGAATTAGCAGGAAAAAACCCAAACATGCTGACTGATTCTCCTGTTGGCGTCCTTACAAAGAATTAAGTTACATGATACTGCGAGTAACAAAGGGATTCCAGATTCACATTACATCTTTATGCTGTTTGAATTCAGCTTTATCTCATTTAGAATTTTTTCCACAACTGGATTTTACTAGAGGCAGTTCCACTTGTTTTGCAAGTTTCCTAAATTGATTTTGGAAGGCTGACTCCTACTCATATAATTGGAAAAGTCAAAATGTATGCCATCCCTTAAGGAGCATAATGCTGTTTTCAGCAGAAGTCCACAGCAAAAAACCCTTCAAGTCAGCTGAATGGAAATCCAGTGTAAGAGCCACTGGCATTTTAGACTCATCTTGGTAACACTGAAATGATGATCCTGAAATCCTTACTTAGACAAAGCTTCCCCTGAGTCCTAGATAGCTGACCAGTAATTGCACAGATTAACACTTGCATTCAATGACAGACCTGATTGCTTAAAGTTTATTTTACTTTAAGTTAGCCATTCTAAAACATTCTTCCAGCTATGAATACAGCTTCTCTAAAAATTTCATCTAGGAAACTAAATTAAAACTGCTGTCTCAAAAAAACTCCATGCCATCTACAGTGCTAACATTACAACAGGTTAAAACACACAGGTGAAATAAGTTTCATAAGGAACAGGAATACTTAATAATTTTAAAATACCTGTTTATCACCAGAAGCATACACAAAGGGAAGAAAGAGAAACAGGAACATAATAAAGGTTTACTTCTACCATGGTCCTGGAAGATTCGGGTTTGGGCACTTAACAGTTAAAGAAGCAATGGCACACTAACTGAGCACATTAAAACAAAGAGTTGGCAGCTTCTGAAGGAAAAGGGCTTGTGCTCCACTGTTCCAACTTGTCAGTCAACTCATGCCAGCACTCTCCACGTCTGCCTCTTCTACACACCCTCATTACATGTGTCTGTCTGGACTGATCTACTCATCTGTTCAGGGACTCTCCTGACAAGTCAAAAATTCTGCCTTCTCTCTACTCTGGAATTGGATCAAATCACTTCAGCTTTTTTTGTAGCCTCACCAGGAGGCTTTTTGCTTATGGTCTTATTCTGTTTTCCTTCACTACTTGTCTGTTTTTGATTTCTAGAATGGAGGAAGCCGAATTGCTGAAAGAAAGATTCCAGGCCATAACAGTAAGTGCTTATAGTTATAACTCGCTGTTTAAAAAAAAAAAAAAAAAAAAAAAGACTTAGAAGTAGTATTGTGTTAATGAGCTACTGCGTGTTTTCTGAAGAATGATTTATCCCAGGACAAAAAAGGAAAGAGACTTGTGTCAGCTTGAAATTGTTAACTTTTTAATTCTGGTTTATAAGCTATTGCTTTAAGACAGCAAAGTTGCATGTACTGACTTTATTACAGGTTGTATTGCACTTTCAAATTAAATTTAAAGCAGTGAAAGTATGTGTGCAAATTACAACTAGACAGTCCAAAATACATATTACTACCATCACAACTGAATGTTTGCCTGAAGGACAGCAGGTCAAAAGGCAGCTAGAAAATTCCAGAACAAATCAATTTTCCCATTTCACAACAAGACTGAGAGATGAAAGATTTTTTGGTTTGCATTGTGGAATTAAATACAATTTCTGAATTATTGATGTTCTATCATAAATATTGCTGTCTGAAAAGTAAAAAAGGACAAGCTTGGATTAAGCAAATTCCTACTTGTCAGATTTTTTCTTTTTGGGGGGGGACACGACAGGGGACACAGACTCGGTATAGTTTATGCTGAAGACATTAGAAAACATTTTCAGTTTCTCTTCTAAAGGGAAATCTGATTCAAAAGATTTATTATGTTTTAGAGGAACTACTGAGCTATTTTTTAAAGGAATATAACCTAATGTAACAAAAATGGCTGAATCCAAATTCTCCTCTGATTTGGTCTCCGCTGAAACTTATTCAGTTATAAAAGAATTATACTGAAACAAAATTTGACCCTTTGGGATGAAAGGAAAACTACACAAGAATCATTCACTGTCACAGACAATCTTTAAAAACAAATAATGGGAACAAAGATATTTTTCACACTCTTAGCATGATAGATTAGTTGTGAAACAAACACTACTGGCTGAATAAATGGTGGGCAGAGTTAAAAAATACCTTATTGGAGCCAAAATAAATGTGAGAAGGCATAACTGGAAATCTCGAGGAGTTGAACAGGTTGGGTTTTAATTATGACACATGATAAAAGCCAACAGGTGCATTTATCGTATATACTTGAGACCTGACTCAAGCCCACGATAAGGTAATTTGAAATATTTTAGGGGGGTTAGAATGTTTGTTTGTTTAACTGCAATGGTGTTTGAACCAGACTCATAACTGGACTTTGTCTCTAGTGTATGAGCTCAAAAGATAAGAAATGTTTTGGCACTCCAGCGAAGTCCAGGCCTTGCAACGTTTTTATACTTCCTGGTATCTAGCAGGGGAATGGGGCAGCACACCTGCCTGATAAAGACTCCTGCAAACGTAACTAGGGTTAGCATCCTCAGGCTGCATCTTTGCCTCCAGACGAATACTGGAGAAGTATTTTTTTAGGAAACTGACAGTTTCTAGTGTCTTGCATTACAGGAAATAGAAAATCATATGTAGATTCTGGCCATGCCTTCTTTTATTACTCTTGCTACATAAAGGAACTATTTGCTTCTACTTTCATAGTTGAGAGCATTTAATTGAAACACTCAGCGTATTTGTTACAATGCACTGCAGAAATGAAGGACCCTAAATAAGGTGAAGTTATTATCAGGTTTAAGAATCTGCAGTATGAGTTGTCCAAGAAAACAACACATTATAATTACAATCGCAAGTTACTCAGTGGCCCTGGGAAGGTTTGTCCCAAGCAACATACTGGGGAATTTCAAGTGCTGCCTACAAGATGTAGGTTGTAAAGGATCTAACAGAGGATAGCAAGGGGCACTCAGGGCAGTAAACAACTACACTTGTGCTAAAACCTGATTGGTTTCTGTTGTTAAATGCCTAGCTCCTTCACAGCACCTAAAAAAAAAATCAAATGCATCCATTTTGCTAGAGAGACTGTCGTATCTTAAAATACAAAAGCAAAACAGTCAAAGAGGAACCTCAGGCTTAATCCTTTTTCATCAAATCCTCCATTCTATAGGAAAACAAAAATGATAGATTTGAATTGTGATTAAAGATTTGAATTATGACATTTCTGCAGTCTCATGCCATCGGACTAAAGTGTCCATACCTCCAGATAAGACGCCTCAATAACCACGCATTACCTCTGGAAAATTATATGAAAACATTAGCTGCTACATTGGCTTTGACAGTACATGGCATCTGCCATGGGACCAAGCAGACCAACATTGGCACCACTGTGGAACACTGACACAAACTAATGGACTGGGCACACAAGATTCCTAGGAACACACTGCTCCATAGATGTGTTTCCCTTCCTTTCAGACAGACCCAGTTTAGAACACAATTCTTTTCTGTGCTCAAAAGTCAGGTAAGTTTCCTACACGTTTCAGTAAGAATAAAAATTAGGACCAAGGCTCAAGTCTCACCTTGCATTGATGCACAACAGAGATGAAGGGATGAAGGTGCTCTTTCATAAAAAAGAAATCTTGCCCACATTAACAAGAGCATAGTAAGAGAGGATTAGAGGACTTCTGCCAGCAACCTGATTATCTACAGGGGCAGAGTATGAAGTTTAGTAGTATGGATCCCTTAGCTATCAAAGAATAAACATTTATTCCACCAGATGTATAGTCAAAGCTTTGTACAGCAAGACATGATTTACAGACAAAGCATAACAGAATACACTGTAGGAAGTGTCCTAACAGGTTTTAAAAATTATTCTGGCAACGCAAGGTTCAAAAAGGTTCCTTAAATTTAGCTCCTGGCATTGGACCTTCAGCTTTCTTTGTCTAGATACATAAAAGACAATCTATTTCAACCTATTTAATCTGGATAACTGTATAATGGATGTTTATTACCAACCAGTGAAATTAAAACATGCTAGAACACCAAAAAATACAAGTAGAAAATTTCAAGAGCAAAAAATATCAGATGCAGAAGAAACGTAGATCTCTAACAAAAGAAACAGGCAAGTTTCATTACTGAATAGATTCCTTATTACACAGTTAATTTAAAATGTATTTATTTGTGCCTTTACATTCCAATTTCTTTCTGCACAGTATTTTTGTGTACCACTTGTCATTTCAGACTGCTCAAAGTCTTAGTACACATCTCCACTGGTACAAAGAGAATATTTAAATTGACTTAGAATATTTTTTAATAGTATAAGCCAAGTAAAAGTTCATTCTCTGGCTAAGAATCTTCTCCAGAACTTTAGTAAAGAGAAAAAGCAGTTCTCCTAAGAACGGTAACAATCTATAAACACAAGCTGTTATCACACTTTGCTATCTAATGATGGGTTATTGAAAGGCCATTTATACAGTGAGATCAGGAATATTTCCTAATTAAGGAAAGATGTAGAGTTCAAAGACCAGATGCTATGTCTCCAAAAATCAGGACTAGCTGAGTAAAATCCAGCATAGAAGCTCTTAAAGTCTCTAAAAAGGAGCATTGCAGAAAAATTACATGTTGTAATGATCCTAAATCAGTAGCTTTGTTAACTGTGTTAAAAAGCATTGGCAAAACTCAAAATCACTACAGAGATGAAGGTAGCATGTATCTTGAGGCAAGATCCCTACCCGCTCTTTTTGGTGTATTAAAGAGGCAGACTAACACCATCAAGGAAAAACTGTAAAGTACAGATAGCATTTATAGGTGGCTACTGCACATTACAGACTGCAAGAAAGAAGAGATCACTGACACTCATCCACCCTACTAAACCCCAGCATACCCTCAGTCATGCTTGGCCAGCCTGTAGTCCTGCCCTTGATCTCCACAAAGCCAGGTGTTTTCTCCTACTTGTTATGCTTCAACAAAGCATCCCTGTAGCCTGTGGCCCCACTGCTCATTTCCAGTAACAGTGAAGTGATTCAGCCAAGCACACTACAGCTCTTCCTGTTTCCAGATCCCAGATCCTAGAGAAACAGCAGGGAACAACTCCCAGCCTTATGCCCAGCACTTCCTTACTGACTTTCTACACTCCTTACACACAGCTGGTTCCTCAGGTGGGCTGAAAGGGCAAGTCTCCTCCTATGTTTGTGAAGAATTTAACTGCCTCCTAAACCATACTTGTCTGAAAACAGACTCTGTTAAAAAAAACTATCAGTAATCTGTTCTAATTGAAAGGAAAGGGGGATTAGCCCCCAGTCAAGCACTTCTGCATGAGACAACAGATGATTTAATTTACTTCCCTAAAACATACCAAGAAACAAGTGCAAAAGTTGCCATGTGCAATAACAGGATTTTATAGCATTAAGGCTGACCAGGAGAATAGCCTATTAATACAGCTTGTAAGAGTAAGGGTTAGTTTCCTTTGGCATGATTTCTTTCCCACTGGCTGCTAAGGACACAAAGTACTAAATCAGCGTTTGGCCTCATACAGAGGAGCCACAAGGATACTCCACGTGACAGCAGCTATCCAAAGACACATGTGTTGCCAGCATTCAGAAACTGTTCACCCATTTCCTTTTTTCTATAATCTGTAGCAAAATGGATGAAGGTGGCACTATGATAGATCAGTGCTACTTGAGGTTTTTCCTTCTAAAGTTCAGCAGCCACAAAACCAGCCTTTGCACAGACATATTTTTTTTTAAATTGAGAGGTAACAACAACATATATGAAGCATACTACATTTCTCTGTGTTGATCTTTACCACTATTCGACTAATGAAATAAATTTCTAAGTCTTTGTTTACTCCTATTTATTTCAGCTATTAGCCACAAGATACATAAACTCAGTGCTGGATTCACCAACAGCCCATTTCATTTAGTGATGTATCACAGCTGCATGCACAGTGTAGACCATGCAGACTCTTTCCTCTCCTAAACGATGTGTGGGCTGCCTTAGGAATTTTGGGCAGGACCCATTTCTGACCTCATTTTGCATGTACGATTGTGCTCAAATGTTATTTCTTCCTATTTTCTTTCCCTACCCTTCCCAGCGGTAAATTATTTTTAATTTGGATTATCTCTGCTTTGTGGCCATTAACATGTTTAAATGTACTTCAAAGAAGGAGTAATAGAAACCATACCTGCATAGAACACATGAGCTGTTGCTGCTAAGAATTATGCACTGCCTGAGCACCATATAAGCTTTAAAATAAGGCTTTATTTGCATGGATTAATTTCACCCTACTGAACAACTTAATTTTTTTAGCAACAAGTAATTTCTCTAAACAAAGTTTTATTGTTCTCTTAACTTGTAGGACAAAAGAAAACTGCAAGAAGAAATTACACAGAAACGTCTAAAAGTGGAAGAGGAAAAAATGAAACATCAACATTTAAAGGTAAGTAAAGTGTTGGATTTATGTAACTAATGATAGCCTCGAGTCGTTCAGCATGAATAAAGGTTTTGGATTTTGGAATGTAAATCTTTGTGCATTTAAGTCATGCTTTTACTGTCAAATTTCCACAGCTTTTCGGAGTTTTGCCAGGACTCCATTTGACTTTAATAAGCATCACCCTTTGAAAAAAAATTACACTCAGGAGCTAATGTTATTTGATCACTTTTCATGGCATAAAATGAGATCATAACCAGGAATAACTCACAGCTGAAAATTAAGCCTCACATTTCAGACTGGGTGTGTTCACTCTTTAATTCCACTACAGCAACCTCACTTGGTACAGGGTGTAGCACAATCATGAGGTCTAATTGCACTTTTATGGAGAAAAAAAAAGCAGCCTATTTTTATTTGGCTATAGCCTTTTGTCAGCTTGCTTAATGACTCTTTGGTAAAATAATGCTGTTTCTTTGTATTTTAAAAAAAAAAAAACCAAAACCATAAATGCTGCAAATATTGTCCTGAAATATGGCCTGGTAAACTCAGGATTACAAAGTCCAAATTACTAAGAAACTAAAAGATCCACCTCTGTAGACACTTGAAATTGCAACAATTTCTACCCAACACCACCATTCTTTAAATATTTGTTGCAATTTGGCATTATATGTCATTTAGGGAGATAAGACAAAAATCTATGCTTCTAGAAATATGCAAAACTTAGTATTTTACATACCCTTTTAATCATGTGAGTGGATAAACAGTTTCAAGAATGGAATGTTGAATCCAATACCAGAGTGTGGTGTGTCTCCTTGAGCAAATGTGGGAGAAACATATTTAAAACAGATTTCTCCAAGATAAACATGTGATCCTGGGTTTCATCCACTCTCTTCTTCTGTGTCAAGCCAAAATAATGAGAAGTTATGATAAACCAGTTCACTGGGCCAGGCAAGCCAACACAAAAGTGACCCAGGCTTAGGTTTTATTGGAAGGTAGTGACCATAAGAACAGGCTTGACAAATTGTGTAATGTCTTGCCTAAAAGAGAGGTGAGTATCTTTTCCAAGTCCTGTAACTAATGAGCAGCAAATGTGACTGCCTTCCTCCATCTTAGTACGTGGTTACATGGAGTTACATGGAGTACTGCAATTTTATTTTCAGGTTTCCATGCATATAGATTCAGAATGACTCCTTTGCCCTTCTTTTAAGAAGGATAAACTGATCTGTTCTAGATAACCAGCTAATCTTCACTACTGCGGTGTGCAGACAGAGTCCGAGGGCAGTTTCCTTACAGATTTAGCATGTGTCTTCAGCTAACTTCAATAGGTACAATGGAGTTAGAAGTTAACAAAACAAAAACCCAGCCTACACTTATTCTGAAGATGTTTTATGGAATTTTACAGAAGCTAAAACACTCCTGGAAAAATACTATTGAAATGCTCTTCCTTTGGAAGAGGACAGAGGATGTGATTTGTTTGCCTGTTCTGTGAGAAGTCATACAGATATCATACAGAAAAGTTTTAAAATTAAAATCAGTCATATTGTGTATGAGGCAAATCAAGGATCTGTAGAAGAAATTCACTTGGCAAAGAGAGATAAAGCATACATTTAAATCTATATATATGGTGTATAAATACATACATATTGTTAGCCATTCGAGCGCCCAAAATGGAGACTACTTTTTCCAACTGAGTACTAAGACTGTCACTTAATATCAGATGCAACATTACTATATGAACATCCTCTGCTTGATGCCCCAGAAGCCTTGTCCTTTAACGAACATTTATGCTTCAGACTAATTCAGGTATTTCAATGGAGTCAAACAACAAAAGAATCTAGTGCAGAAATCGCTTTAAAAGAGATTTAGACTTCTAAAGTGTTTAGGCACTTCAGTAAATTTTATTGAGAGCTCATTTCCCTAGCGAGTCAGGTTGATTCCACTCATTTATACTCCTATCAGTTGTACATGGTGAAATCTAGAGCTTCATGACCTATTCAACATAACTCACACCTGTCCCTTAGGAAACTACTGCAGGTTAGTAAATCTCACTGTCATAGAGATGTTCCTGTTAGCTGGATATCACTATCCTGTTCCTCATTTTGTCCTTCACTCATATTTATAACCCTTAGCAACAGGTTTATTAAAAGGTTGTTCTGTTTTGGGGTTTTTTTTGGTTGTTTTTTGTTTGTTAAACTTCCTTTTTGTAAATAGGAATCTCTGCTCCAGCTTCCCAGTGACTTTGTTTGCTGTCCGCAAACTAACTTCTTACTAGAAAGAGACAGATGAGGTGTCATAGCAGGTCTTAGTTATCCAGTAGAACAGCACTGGAGAAGGAATATTTATTCCCTACATATGTGCTTCTACCACATCAGGCAGAGGACATGCAAGAAAACACACACCTGTGTGGCAAGGGCTTCAGGGAACTGCAAGGGGTAATGGGGGCTGCTAGTGAGGATACAAAGGAAATTTTATTCCAGAGTAATTCTAGCTGCACCAGCAAGTAATTCTTCCCCCTATCTAGAATCCTTCTCACTGAAGCAACAAGGGAAAGGACCAGACAGTTGCTTGAAAGCATGTCAGCACTGATTTGCATGTACTTTACAAGAGCTTTTCTAGTTTAGCTTATTAAGTTTTTGGCTTCTGACATGCCTGAACTCCGTTAGTGCTACCTTGTAGGTGCTGGTCACGTATCTTCCTGTTCCAGGAGTTAACAGTGTTGAACTACATCCTCTGTGAAAACTGTGAAAATTATTTATGCCTCCCCCAATGTGCCATAAGGTGAACTGCCATACCCACTGGGAGAGCAAGACTCACAAACTCAAAAACACCTGTGCCTTCCAGCACAGGATGAATCTTTCAGTGTTAGTCCAGCCTTGCTAAGAATTACAGTGCAGTTATACCTGGAGCATGCATAGGATGCTATTCACAAAATTTGAAGAATATTGTCACAGTACTCCTGATATGATCATGAACTACAAAAGATAGTGATTGCTTTCCAACACTGGCCATTCCCAGGGTCTTATCACAGCACAAGGTACAAGTATACCTTTCCCTTAACATACCTAGTCTAATGCAAAGTGAAAGTGCTTTCATATAAGTGCTGTAACACATGAACAACCTAGTACTGAGCTAGAGATGCTTTAAGCAGAAGGAAATGCTAGACAGTGGAAAGAACCCGACAGCCCCAAAGCAGCTGCTCCTGCATTGGTTTGTGCCCGCACTTCAGTGGAGCAGCCTTGAAACTGTCTGATGTTCAAAGGCTGTTTCCAAAATACACCATGTATCATTCTTTCAAAAGTGGCTAATTAAAATGATTACATGGTATTTAGTTGGGAGCAGCAGCAAACTATTCTAAGAAAAGGCAAAAACAACACTATTGTGTTATGCCTGTATTTAGGGAGTTTGTTTTCTTGGGCCCAACCCTATACATACATGAAGCTTTTGTTGATTTCAATGGGTGTTATCATTTTCTGAGGTCTACAGTGCCAGCCTTGCTGTAACTCTCACAAGGAATTATAGATTTATTTTTGGAGACAGCAACGCTACACTAATTCAGTTCCAGCCAGGATTAAAATCTTTCTTCTAGGAGCCCTGCTTATCGCTAAAATCTAAACAGCTTGATTGAAAGGGAATTAATAACTGTGTTTCCTCTAACTTGAGAAAACAGTATTTTGTGTTCAGTAAGAGTTGTGCCAATACAAGATTACATGCATCTACCAGATCAGATAAAACCATTCTACTAAAATCTGCATTTATTTCATTTGAGCCTAAGACACAACTGCCAGTAAGTCCTGCCAAGTGATCCTACAGCCAGAGTCAAGGCTCAGGACATCAGTCTTGAGCAGCCCTTGTTTCCCACTGATTTCCTAGGATCCAGTGTTGAGAGAGAGCCCGCAGGGGCTGAGGCAACTGTAAACATTGCTCCTTTGCTCCTATGGTCTGGGGTTGGGGGGGGAGAAGGAAAAAATAGTACCATGGAGTACCACAGAATTCCCAACGAACCTGATTTAGCTACAGTTTCTGTCACATCATGTATGTCACACATCAAGCAAGTTGACTGCATTTTAATGCAATTTTCAAGTCCTACATGCATCCTCCTCCATCACTTGGGCCTCAGTAATAACCTCACGTAAAGTATACAGTAAACAGAGAAGCGTAGGAAGCAACAGTTTAAGTGACTCAACACACAGGATGCAGGCAGAGATTCCAACAGCTGCTGCAAGCAGCACTGAGGTTAATGCAGCCTTCTCACCAGCGCTGGGCACAGCTCTGCCTCAAAGCAGCAATAGTCAAAACCCAATTTAATCTTCATCCACTTACTACAATTAGTGAAACTATATAGGGAAAAAAACCCAAAATCCTAACAGGGAAATCAGGCAGCTCAAGGAATCTAAGTTACAAATGGAAAATTCATGGTTAATTAAAAACCTTGTACGAGTGCTTTTTTTCCCCCCTATTGAAAGAGTTTTTCTAGGGAGCCATGCCTCCCACTTTTTCCCCAAGGCAGGAACTAGATTAATATTCCCAAGTTAGATTGAATGGAGTAAAAAGAGTGCATGAAAGTTTGCATGGTTTACAACCTCTGGCCTGCAAATATGAACTTATCTCCATTAATTTATTTTTTTTTTTACACCAGGAATATTTTAGAGAGCTCTGACAACTTTCAGATGCCACCTTTCATATTGTAAAGCAGCTGTAGGAAGCAATCAGTGCATACAGCCATATTTTTCAAAATTTGAAAACACAGCTGAGAGATCCACTTACCTGTACACATGCAATACACCCATTTATAAGCCACTGCTGTACAGAAAGAACTCCACAGGTACTAAACAGGTTAAGACTTAAATACACAAGCCCTGGATTTCCCATACAACAGCAGTTCTAAATACATAGCAGGCTTGCTGAAACACTAACCAGAAATCAGCAACCCATGCTCCACCTTTCTAGTCCCACTCTTACCCCACACATCCTCACCAGATGAAATGCAAGTTCACTACCATAATTACCCAAGTTCCTTGTAAACTCTACAGATAGCATTCCACCACTAACTCCCTAGAGATCTCTTCCCCCTATACAATCTTATCTACAGAAACTTTCCACCTTTTATACGCCATCCCAGAATTTATACAATGCCATGACCCCAGAAATCAGGGCTATTGAAATAAAACTATAGCTCTTCTGAATGGTGCCTTTCGCACAAGTCTGTAATATGTATGCTTTGATACAACTGTTTTGATTTATTGAGGACAAACACACCACTGGATCCACTTATAAATATTAATCTGTTACAGGTACCAACTGACATCCTCTATGTATTCGTTGGGTGGACTAATAAAATGGGACATTGCTCTTAATGAGTTTGGTTTTAAGTCAATCTCAAAACACAAATGTTTTTTAGTATTTCTCTTTCAGTGGCACTCACCGCTGTCAGGTTGCCTTATGCTAGATACAGGATAAGAATGTGGATCATGCCTATGGCATCAAGACAAATACAGTAAATGATTGATTAGCCTAACTTTTAAAGTATGCTTTCTTGTCTGTATTCTTCCCCATCAGAAAAAGGCCTTGCGAGAAAAATGGCTCTTGGATGGCCTTAGTTCTCTCACTCCAAAAGAGCAAGAGGAAATGCAAATGCAGAATCGGGAGGACCAACAACGGACTGATGAGCTGGAACAAGACATTTTCAGGTAGGGTAGTACCCCTGCCCTTCTGTCCGGGTTTAAATGGTCCCTTCTTAAAAGTCCTACCTTATTTTGTAAAAGATTAATATGTCAGCAAGGGCTAAACATACACAGTTTTACACGCAGAGTAAAGCAATCTTTGTTATATTTTCTAGTCAGCTAGAATTAGAGAATACACAATGCAAGCTTCCATACTTTGAATTTTATCAAACTACACAACAAATATCTTGCAGAATATTTGTTCCTCTAATTCCAGATATCTATTTCATGCTATAGTCAATAGATGTAAGCCACAGTACATGGGTTTTGTCCTGAGATAGCAATTGTTGAATCAGAGTTTCAAAATAACAGTAAATAGTTTTAGAAGTTCTTCAGTTTCACTAGGTCCTGCACAGCCTTTAATACCTGACTTCTACCATAACACAGCACTTCAGAACAATACAAGCTGCCTAGCACCATTAGTATCACTTGCCTTATTTTCACTTAATTTCCATGCTGTTTTGTCCTCAATTTATTCCCAGACGCCTGTTAGAGCAAAGGCCTTTTTCTACCTTTTATTACACATGTTTCTACAATCTCACTGCTTAGTGTGTCCCTATCACATAGGGCTAACATCAATCTGCATAGACAGTCTCACATACGACTTCTTTATTTACTATGGACATGATTCTAGGTACTTATTAGTTGCAGTTAGCCTTTCCCAAATACCACAGGGCTCTGTACACAATCAGCTCCTTCCCTGGGTCCACGCATACTGACTGGTACTACCCATTAGCACCCACAGAAAGATGAAGTGTTCTTGTTTCTTTAGATTCTGGAAAGTTTCATCATCCTTTTTTGAGGCTTATCCCTCTATTTCAGTTCAATAGCATCTTCCTCCATATTCTTCTCTTCTTCCACTGTCCTCCTACACACACTCTTGGCAAAGTTGTCACCAAGATTACCTCCTCCAGTTATCTCCCACCCACTTCCCTTCTTACTCCATCCCTCAGACACAAACAATAATTCTCTTGGCTGACAGGCAGCAGCCTAGTGTTAGTTTGTCCTATAATTACGCTGACTTCTTGCTCGAAAGCACTTTTCTCAACAGAACAGCTTTTCACACACCCTTGTAGAACTCTTTATTGTAGTGGTAGGAGGTAGACAGTGTGCTCTAAAAACATCCCAGCAGGTTGTGATTATGAAGACATGTAAGAGGGGTCCCTGCCACAGTGTCATCACCAGAAGAGCGAGCCCTGTGGGGAAGAACTGGCTCAGGAGCAACAGGGAAGTTGCACTGAGCAAGTAACTCCCCACCAGCCCACTGGAAGTTCAGCCCTTCTCCAAGCACTGGGAGTATAGACTAGATTTTCAAAGTCCTGTTGACTTTGAGTAAGAGCTGGAGGTTTACTCAAGATCTCCTTTATGCCCTAAGAACTTTGGTGATGGGCGATCTTTAAAACGACTGTTGGGTTTTTTTAAGTCTCAGAACCAAGTCAAGAACTGGATTTGGTGTGTGACTATGTTGTGGGAATGATGCTTTTATTCTCCTGACATAACCTATACTGTTGCCAATTTGTTTGACAACACTCAAGTAAAGAACAAGCAATGCCATTATAGTGGAGGTCTGTAAATGTCTATGCCACCAAAAAGGAAAGGTACTGAACTCCTGACATACTGATTGACTTAAAAAATAGTGAAACATTTTAGTAGGAAGTGTACTGTATCTCCAGCATCTAAATCTAGTCTGTCACCTCACAACATACTTCTAGGGTTCTCTGCACCTGAGTCACTATCATCAAGCTATCTCACAGCAGCGCTGGCAGTGGGTCCCTTCTGTCCTATGCCTGGGAAGACTTGGAATGCAGGATTAGGACTTAAAAACCTTCCTACAATACTAGTTCAGAGATTTCAGCAAATAGGGTTGATTATTCACATACGTAATGTCATTTCCATGTCTTAGAGAATCCTGCTTTTGTAACTACAGTTGTAGAGTCTTTTGAGACTGTTTTTATAATTATTGTCCTGAATTTGTCATCAGCTCAGTGACCTTAATTTTTATTTTCTCAGAGACCAAAACTGAACACACAGAGTGAGCTTTACTTCTCTGAATACAGCCATATAAACTTTTTTTTTTAGCATGACTAGAATTTATCACTATTACAAATAGTAAAACAGTAATCCAACTGGTGCTTCAAACCTGAAAAACTCCTTTAATTCATGCCGGTAAATTAGCATCACAAAGGAATATTCCCTCTGCTTTAATTCTAGATTGGATCCAAATTTGACAAGAGGTTATAAATTTTAAAGTTTATCTGAATTAGAAGCTTCCAGGTCTGTTAAAAGATGCCCATAGGCATTTAAAGGAAGATTTCTAAATGCATTTGTGCTTTAAGGAAGGAGAAATGAAAGTGCCAAACCTCCTATTTGTCCCTGATTGCTTTCTTAAATCACAGCATGAATCCTGGAGTAACGTCTCAGCCCATCTCTATTTTTTGATAATTACAAGGACTAGATGCAGATACACTGTGAATGGGGAGACTGCACATTTAGTACTACATCACATGACCAAGAGCACACACATTATACCAAACAAGGCAGAGATTCCTCAACTCATACACTTGATGTATGCCTGAGCCTGTAACAGCCTAAGTATAGAAATATGCCTGTTACCTTCCTACTGAAATCTTTGCCAGAGACTTGGTTAACATTCAGCATGCACAAAGAAAAAAAACATGTTAGAATTCCTTTCCCATGTAGGTGGGATGCAGGGATGACAGGTTTGTTTTGTTGTGTTGTTTTGGTTTGTGGTTTGTTCTTTTGTTGGTTTGTTTTGTTTTAATGCTTTCTATTTATATGCCTGCATTTAGGAGAAATGTATTAGGTATGAATTCTTTTCCTACATAGTTCCAGATTCAGTTAATTACAAGCACAAGTATTGTTTGTCTATCTAGATAGCTGATATTCCGACCATAAACCAGCAATTTAAATGCTGATGAAAATTAAATTAAATAAGTTCACTTGCAACTGTAAGCACTACAGTGGAAAAAACTGCAATAAATGTTTGATTGTAGTTGCTGGTCTTCCTCCTCTTACTAAAAATATTATTCTTTTTCCAAGAATATAAGGCTATTTGTTTTACTACACCTGCTTAATAGAAGCTGGGAATGGTTCCTCTTATATTTTTAGATATGGTGCTCTTTCATGGCAATTCATTTTTTCTTAGCAAACTGAGTATTTCCACAGCCATTTGTTGTCAATACCAGTGTTACCAACTAATGTTTCCTCTCTGTGACCTTCTCCTGGGAATCTCCACCAAATTGCTTCCTCCTTAAAATGATTCCTACTTCTTGACATACATCTGGAATACTTCAGATTTATTTGTAGTGAAATGAATCAGACAAATTACATCAGCATAAAATGAAAAGAATAACTGACAAAAAGTATAACACAAAATGACACACTATCTTCACTCTTACATTAACAACTTCACAGGTATAATGCATCCTAGAAATGAAAATCGATACAGAAATGCTCCTAATTACATTCCTGATCCACACTGAATTAAGAGGACTTAATTCACCATTGCTGAAGTTCTAAAGACAGTTTAGAGGTTTGTAAGGCCTTGATATCAAAAGAAATATTTTCATTACTGATATACTTACTCTCATAACCAAACAATCTACATACCTTAGAGTCTTTGGCAGCTTTTATCTTCACAATACACAGAGGACTCAGACAAGGACATTTGATTTTATACAGGGAGAATGAAGGCAGAAGAACATACCTGGAGTCATGTGGGAACTTCCTTCCAAACTAGGAATTTAAGCAGGTTTATTCACATCAAGCATCTTTTGCTTTAAATTATACTTCCTACCACTCCTCAATAGCTGTCTAGCAAAGGCCTCTAGAAAAACATCCATGCTGCCTTCCGGATATCATTATATTTTGTTTAGACATACCCAGCGCAGTTTCAAACCAGGCAGCAGCAATACAGAAACCTAGTAATAGAGTTCAGTATGAACAAAGTCTACTAAAAAGCACAAACTACGCACCATACAGTACTTGCACAGTGCTTTTGCTATGCCATAGATATCACCCAAGCTAACAAAAGCTTGCTTGACTACATTTATGTGAAGTCATATTTTTGCCCTGCCCTGTAAATCAAAGATTGCTAAACTGATCATGTAGACACATGTCATGCAGTAGCAGTAAGATCTATTCTTCAGAAGCTCTGTAGAATTCTTTCTTCTGGGCATCTGATATTAAACTTCACTTGATTCAGATAGATTCTGTTCACTTTGATGATTATTCTACATGGGTTTTATCTTCAGTTAAAAAATCTACATCACTTTAAAGACTTTTTGAATACACTCAGACCAGTCTTTGTTTCTTTCTGCTGAGAGGACAATCACAGTTGTAGGCAGAATATTTACAGTAGTGGCATGGGCCTTTCCATCACCCTCCTAAATGGGACCTCTGTTTTGAAACATTCTTTACTTGGGTGTTGAATAGAGCTAGTGTATGTCTGCTAGTGTATGCTTGAATTTGAGCATTTTTTGATAAAAGGGAGAGTTCCATTCTTTGTATCAGCAACAAAACAGTGAATAGCAAGTGGCCTGAACCACCTTCCAGACAAATAGCTGAATGCTGTGGTTACGGACGAAAACTAGCATTTACATTATCTGTCCTATTCACCCTCTTTACATGTTAGAAGTTACAGTGAGCAAAGTGAGCATGTCCTTGATCAGGGTACAAGCTGAATGAAGAATTATGAGTCAGGTTTTCTCATTTAATCTTCAGCTAAGCACTCATTCTTGATGGAATTAGTTGCTAAACAACATACTTAAAAATGCACAAACAACATCATGTTAACTAAGGTCTATTCAATGTTTTGTAATGTGATACATGAAAGCAGGCTAAGGCTAGATGGACTCCAGAGCTGCTGAAGCATTTGACTCACCTCAAAACATGTGAGGACTTGCTAAACTGCCTTTTCCTCTCAGTCTGGTATTTTCCAGGGTGGTACCCTCCTATCTGCTTTTCATTCTTAAGCCATTTATTTTTCTCCTGGGATGACAGTGGTGCCAAGCCCAGCAGATCAGCTGGTGGCCAGCAGCAGTCACGTATACTCTGTAGAATTTCTTAATTCAGCTACTACTTTGGCAGAGAAACTTCCAATTTAGTATCTTGGCTTCTAAGGCTCCTTCTTTCATCCATACCTCCATACTGCTTATTTTACCCTCTCAGATAATGACCTCTACTCAAGGAGAGAAGGACAAATATCCAAAGGATTAATTTAATACAGTAGCTATGTTATACTTCCATTTCTCTACAAAACACAGCAGCACCATCGAAAAATAGTTTCTTATAATTGCTAGTGTAGCTCCTAAACCCTTTCAAGACAAATACAAACTGTGATGTAACTTCATAAAAATGTCATTGATTTAGAAGTTTCTAAAGATTTAAACACACCAGAAAGATCCTGGCCTAACTTTTCAACTGCACGAGGTCAAAAGGACTTAGATTTCTTCAAACCATACAAATTGCATCTTTTAAAAGTTTCCTTTCAACAAATTCCAGCATGCACACTCACAACATCCTCTGAAAATGAAGCACAAAAATCTATCTCTATATGTAAGTATGAGTGCAAAAGAGATACTTAAGGTCTAGATGCAACATCCATTACATCAGTATGAGAATTTTTCCCTAACCCCACCTAATCAGTCCTCTTAATTACCATATGAAGTGGGTGTTGGTATGGGTGTGACAGCATACATAAATTTAAATAATACTTTTCTTGATCTCCCAGATAACTATACGGGGTTTATCATCTTTGATTTATTTGGGGTTGTGTTTTCTCTTTCTCTCTCCCCACCCCCACTTTTTTTTTTTAATACCTTTCCAGGATTTTTTCTTCTCGTCCACCTGTGTGTCTATGAGCATTTAGAGTCCAAACTGAAATAAACCCATAGTAGAAGTTAATGATTCTTCCATTCATTATGCTTCTGTGATCTTTTAATGATTAACTTTTGCTTTATGATAATATTACAATCAAGTCTCATGTAAAAGTACAACATTTTGATATATTAAACAAATACTATTCTGTAAGAAGTGCAGAAATATGGCACATGGTCATTGCATTACTTTCTTTCATAGCCCTCCAAGAATATTCATCCCCCTCATTACAAATTTTTTAAATTTTAGAACTATAATCAGTACCTTTGAGCAGGGTCCTAAGGGCATCTTGCAGAGCTCAGGTCCAAAGTGTTATCTACTTCTAAATATTTTTTTCAGCTTTTACTTTCATCCTGAATGCATTTTTCCTCACATCTCAGTTCTGAGGTCTGTGATACCTTTGTGTTTCACAAAAGAGGATATTCTCACTAACAGATAAAAGTCCACATAGTATCTCTACAAATCTGAGTTTAAATAGGGCAAGAGCCACAGTGTTAATTCAGACTCCTCAAGCAGTCACACAGAAGGAGATAAATAATGCTTCTTTGCCAGCCTACACTCAACTTTTCTGGTCTGCTTACTTTAAAGGGATGACAGATTTCTATTATTAATGTTGACTTTGGTGTAATAATCATGGATCCTAGCACATACTAAAGAATAAGTCAAAATATAAAACAATTTTTTCTATGAGGGTTATAGGTCATCATTACTCTATATGTAACTTTGTCTCAGATCATCTGGTTGTAACTCTCTTCTGACTGATCTGAGCAACTAGTGATACCAGTTGCAGTTGCCTTAAGTCTACAGTCATCAATTTCTGACGTGGATTCAAAAACAACGGAAGACATATTTCACTCAAATATGGAAAGTTTTGAAATTTACATTTGTTTTTTCTTTTAAGTTAAAAGAAGTTCTTCCAAAAACAATCATGTTGCCGAAAAACTTGGAATAAAGAACTTATCAACACCGATTTAGTGTAGATAAGCAGACACTTCTTTATTGATGGCCGGGTGCGCGGGTGAGTCCTCTCACGAACCACGCACACCTGAACACCAAAACAATACACCTTATATCAAAACTTATTCATGCATATTCATTAGGTTTCCAGGAAAGGTTATACATATTCATTAGGTTTCCGGGAAATCATTAGCATATGTAAATGTCCTTTACGCAGGCACAGTGAAGGTCTCTGGTGGTCTTCAGGAGTCCTCTGGTGGTCTTTCATAGTCTTCCTCACTCGTCCGCTTTTTGACCTCTCAGGTGTTTCCAAGCAGCAAACTGGTGTCCACAACGGTTTCCTCAGTTTCTAAAACAAACACTACAAGACTACCAATCTTTGTCAAAGCTTCTGTGGTTAGATGATTTTAAACAATACTTGAATTTTTATGGTTACACATTACACATTTTCTAAGTTCCTAAGTTCCTATGGCTACATTTCAAACTTAACACTCCCATACCTATGCTTCATAATTTCTACTTTTTAATCGAACCAAACTCCTTTATAATTAGATTTTAATTTCTTTTATCAAAATATTTGCAACAATCCCAAAAAGAAAAGGTAGATGAACCAGGAGACTGAAGCTATATGGCACTCACTTACAGCATCAGAGATCCAGTTCAAGTCCCAGTTCGGAGTTAAATCTGGACTTGATTCTGGATCTTCATGGAAAAGTGACTTCCCAACTACTAGGCTAATAAGGCAAATTTCTATCTAAAACCCAACAAGTATGCACTTATGCAGAAAGCAACAGTCTTGACTAGAAAGAGGAAATAAATAGGATACGGGACACCTGCTTAAGTCACTGCTTTAGTCACCAGAGAAAAGAATTTGCCTGAGATACTTTAACTTAGAGGCGTGCTTTAACTGGGCATAGCTTTCTCCCTCTCTCACATACATAGAGATTAGATATTTTATCCTGGACCTTTCTGTCTAGAAGTATTTCATCAAACATTTTAGTGCTAAGAAAATAACCTTCTAATTAGGAAAAAGATGCCTTAAACATTGTACTCAGCTTTAGCATAGAAGAAACCATGTAACAGATTTAACATGTAACAAAAGGGGGAGGGAAAGGGAGCTGTGACCCCTTTTAAATAATGTACAAACCTACAGCAGGAGTCAATAGCCCAAAAGAAATTTTGACTGCCAAGCCAAGTCTTAACTGGCAAGATACTTATGGTTTGCACTGCTAAAATCTGACAGAGATAAGTCAATTGCTGAATATCCTGATGTCATAGAGACTATCCAAAGTTAGTATATTTGGTATTCATAAGAGGTAGGCTTGTAGTGTTTGTAAAACAAAGCTCTCACTGACTAGACCTGGGTACAATTAAGGCTCCTCCACCAATAAACAGACCCTTAAAAATTGTTTCTTAGTGTTGGAAATCTCACCTAATTGCAATCCTAGAAAGTGATTGCTATTAATACCTGATGCAACCTCTATCACAGCTATGTGAACTACCCAGTTTTCTCTTGCAAATTCATTGGTAATACTTGTGAAGATATTACTTGAGCAAACACTGCAAACATTAACCTTCCCAGCTGCTTGTCCTAGGTGCATTGAACCAGTGTGTCTTGCGTGACTGCTGTTTTGCTGAAAAGGAATGGTTTCCAGAAACAAGATTTCAGTACTTTTCACAGAGAATTAAGTACACAAAATGCTGATGAGTGACTCAGAAGGATGCCTGTATGTCTGTAAAAGCCCTAGTACACAGCCCCAAAGAGGAGCTCTTAAAATTTACTACTATATTTAAGTCTGTAACTACACAAGCTCTGGTCTAGTCTATCAGGAACGCTACAATAACACCCACCCCACAACAGTAATATATTGCATTTTTAATCAAGATTTTTTTTCCTAAAGAATCAAGCTTCAAGCTGTCAGTCAAGCACTGTTACACCTGTTTTACCAAAGCAAAGAATTTTGAAATCCCAGAACCCATATTCACACATTCAAAACCTTGGAGAACTGTCTTGGCATCTTGGAGCTGAACACACACACACCTGCCTCAGAAACCCCCTTCATCATCCTGGGTGTTTGTAAATTCTTCATTCTCAATCTCAGATGGACTGGAAAACAAAAAAGCTTCAGACTTTAGTCTCTTGAGCATCCAGCCACTATGCAGGCTGCTTAGTTTTCAAAATCCACACAATTTTGAAGTTACTACTTCATAAAAGTAGCCTGCAAAGCACATCATTATAATGATTTCTAGCTATATTAATTTTCCTATTAAAAAAATAGCTAAGAGCTGTTTTACCTACAGAAAGTACTTGCAAATGCCATCACTATTTTATCAAAAAAGTTCTACCCCTCAGAAACACAAATACAATTTGATTTCCATTGATTGAGGTGGTTCTTCTGGAATTGTAGCTTCTAGATATAGATTGACTAGAATTTTCCTCCATGGGGGACCCTCCTGAATACAGTTTGGCTACATTTAATAAAATATAGCATATGAGGTGATGTACTTTCGCCCTTGCAGTACCACCACGTACAAGAACATTCTTCTTTCTTACAACAAAAGACTTTGCTTCTTTTCATCATGTGTACAAGTACACATACAAAATTAAGAAACAAAGTCATAACCCTGGCATTTGTATACTAGATTCCTACACCTTAATTACAACAGAGTAATCACATTTCTTGAGAAAAATGTAGGAGAGAAAATTTGCTTAGAGGTGAGGAAATGCTGTGGGGGCCTATATTTCCTATCTATTCGCTCCTGAAAAATAAGTTAATTTCAGGCACTGTTTTCTAAGTAGGCTCAGAAGGAATCTAGAGCAGGTAGATTTTTTTTAAAAAAATGAGAATACTATTTCACAGTGTTTCCTAATGCATGTGAAATTATATGCTGATCTCATATTAGACCAAAATTTGTCCGTGTAAGTAGAACCATCCCCACTAATGTTCACATTCACAATGTATTGAATCAGCAATGTTTTTCTCTGCCTGGTATTAAATCAAAGGGAATTGTGATTGCAGACTGGAGAAGGAAATTGAGGCTCTGGAAAGAGAGGAAATGGAAGTCTCAGCTAAGGAAGAAGCAATTTTAAAGAAACTTAAGTCTGTTGAGAAAACAACAGAAGACATAATAAAGGTTAGTGCCAAATTACTCCAGAAGTAGAATTCATTACTTGTTCACCATAAAAAAACAGCAAAAGGGGAACTAGCTGGATCCTGAGTGGTCATGAGCTTTTGTCTAAAGTGACAGTAGTTCAGATACAAGAGGGGTCAAGATGTTAGACTGTTCAAGTGGCCAAATGTCTCCATTTGCTTGTTTATGGGAGTGGAGGAGCAACTCCTATCATTATTCATCTATAGAACATCTCAAAAAAATTAGTGCTGACACTGGCACTAACCAGCAACTTTGCACCTCAGCCAGAGACAGACATAACAGGTACAGAGTGGGTAGAGGCTGATGTATTCATACTCTGTCAGGTGATGTGCCCAGCTAAACCGCATCATGCTTTCCCTCAAGTCCCTGAGAGAGGTTCTAGTGAAACATGACTTAATATTATCTGTCATTAGTCTTTGTCAAAAGGTCATTTTGATATTTGAAAATAATCTTAAACCATCTCAGAAAAATATAGTGATGAAACTCCAATTCTCCAGATGTTCTTACACACTCTCTCTAAAGATATGTAGGGAGATAAGCACAACTAGAAAGCCACAGTAGAGCCTTTGAAAATCTTTGAAGCCAATCAGTTCAGGCCACAGTGTGAGGCTGTGTCACTGACTAACACTTTGTAATGTCCTGTCCTTCCCTGTGTGAGTTGGAATCATATTGGCAAAAAAGACCAGAAAAATTTCACTTTCTCCCCTGCCATGCTCCAACTGAGCATGTTGCACTTTAAGCCCCTTCTCAGTATGAAGCTGTGCACACAAAAAGTTAAAACTATCAGGTAAAGCAAAGCACTGCCTAGTTAACATCTTAAAACTGACTAATAACATTTATTGTTAATGGTTCTCTTTCCTAGTCTGCGAAGACTGAAAAAGCAGGAGTTGCAAAAGGTATGTTTAGTCAAAAAAATATTTTTAAAAAGGTTTGTGTAGAAGTCAGTGAAAACATACCAAATGCTTTGTGGATCATCTTTATTCAGAGGCAGCAGACTACATATACACCAGCATACCTGACCTTCCCAAGTATTTCAGGCCTTCCGCACTGAGAAGTACTGCACATGCTGCCACTGATGATGAAGAAAAGAGAAAAGGTACTGCTTATTAGTAACTCCACAGGGTGTCAATATGTGCAAAGACTTCCTATAAATTGAATCTAATACACTTTAAGGGAAGGATAAACATTACAGATACGGGACAATGTTGTTCTCATTTAAGCCGTGTTGTGTTATCAATGAGGTCATCAAAACTGAGAGGTGAGACACTGGTGTAAAGTATGTGCCATTGAGAATAAGGATCAAGTGTTTTCAACATTGACACTTCTTTCCAGCACTTTGTTCCTCTACCTGGCATAACCTTAAGTAGTTCCTCCCTTCATACTATACATGCTTATACCTACTGGGCAACCAGCAGTAGTCTGGTTATTTCCCAACTACTACAAAGCCTCCTAACCCTTCTGAGGGCTTAAGACTCTTTACTCTTGTAGCACGTTGAGCTCTTTCAACTGCTATTGCCCAACACAACACCAGGGGCCAAGGTTAAATCTGGCTTTCTCAGTCAGTCAATCATGTAATGAAAACTGGCTCCTCTTTCCTCACAGAATTAGATCCAATCAAAAATATTTTTTTCCACTTCAAGTTTTGACAGGATGGAAGGGATCATTCGAAATAAGAATCCAATATAGTGGTTATGTATGTGATAATTTCACATATTTGATAATTAATTCTGACAGACATTCTCTATCACTGTCAGAACTCTTCTATAATATTTCTTGCAGCTGCTGCATCATCAGTTTAAGCACTTGTTTCTTTCAACAGCATTGTTTGCCATGGAAATTAAAGTTGAAAAAGACATGAAGACAGGAGAAAACACAGTGTTATCAACAATACCTCTTCCCTCAAAGGAGTTTAAAGAGACAGGGATTAAAGTGTATGATGATGGCAGGAAGTCAGTCTATGCAGTGTCCTCAAATGGCAGTACAACACAAAATGGCATGGATGAACTTGCTCCTGTTGAGGTGGAGGACCTGCTATGGCAGGCAACTGAAAAAAATTCCCAGTCTCCCACAGAGTATCATGAGCCTGTGTTTGCAAACAAATTTTGCAGGCCAGTTACTCCTCAGAAAGACAAATTTGTCTCTAGACCAAAACTGGAAGACACTCACAGAAGAGAGATTAATGGATTTAGCAATCATCAGACAGAATTCTCCTCCAAAACAGAGCCCTTTATGCAGCAACATAAAGAGAATGGGCTTGATCTTCCAAAGCTAACGCAGCCAAAGTCTCCCTCTCCAGTACTTCCCCATTCAGAGAAGACAGTGTACACTAATCCTGAGAACAGGATGGCACATAATGAAGAAAGAAAAGCTGCGTATGAGGAATTAAAACCTTACCAGAATACAAGTGAAAGACATAATGAGACAAGGTTAAGCCCCTGCCATCTTAATGAAATATCCCCTGCACCTCAAGATGAGGAAGATGTTCAATACAGCATTGTCCAAGCTGTACCATGTTACGTGGATGATTCTGAACCAGTAACAATGATTTTCATGGGTTATCAGCGCATTGATGATGACGATGCAGAAGCAGACCAAAAATTGTCACAATACGATGGGGTTATCCGTGCAGAATTAGTCATCATTGATGACGATGATGATGACAGCAAATCTGAGAAACCAGCATATCATCCCGTAGGCCACTATAGTCAGGTTTATCAGCCACTGAGCAGGAAAGTCACAGAAGTCCCACAGATGAACCCTGTGACCAGTCTGGGTGCAAGCCTGAACAAGGTACCCCACAAAAATTCCATCTCCTTGCGAGAACAAGAGGAACGCTTAAGCTCACCAACACACCATGCTCATCTTCACAGCCAGGTATCTGGCGATGGTACAGAAGATCCCTCACTAACAGGTAACAGAAAAGACTGTCACTGCTGTTCACTTATATAGCAAACTGATACTATTATCTGCTAGCAACTGTTTCACTTTATTATTGGGATTGTTTCATGGACTAATATTCAATTATTAATAATTTCTTTGCTCTTTGCTTGTTAACAAATGCCAATCTGCATTTTGGTACTGTTGAATTATTTCATCTTTAGCAATGCACTAGTTACCGTATCAAAATTTGGAAAATAAACTATCTCAGAAAAGCCATTTCTGTAACCTTCAAAGATTAAAAGTGGTTATCTTTCAAGTGACAATTAAAAGTTCCATTAATAGTACTTCAATCAGCAGAATTAGTTTTCATTTCTACCAGGTAACTAACAGCATTGCTTCTTAACACTGTCTCCTCACTGAAATGTTTTTGTGCCTATCTGCATTCTAACTACTTCCTAGATAATCCAAATTGCTCCTTAAATCAGAAAGACTGTTTAATAACCAGTTTTACTTTGCATTTTTCTGGAATCAGCATTGCCAACCTTGCCTTGACAATGTTTATGCAAGTTTTAACATTTTTTTGTTAACCTGAGTTAGATATTTTTATAGCCTCTGAAAGGCAATGAAACAGTTTTCATCAGTACATGTAGTTAGTCAATAGTGTTATTTTTTTAACACTTTTTGTATTCTATTAATACTCAAGTTGTCTATTTCTTAATATAAAGTTTTAGAATAAAAGGTTGAAAGAACAATAGCAAGATCTTTCAGAAACATGGAGAGCTCTTTATCATTATGTTGCACTTTAATGCATACAATTAAACTGTATTTAAGTATTTACAGAGCAGATTTCAGACAGCAGTCACATTCCACTGCAAGGAAAGAATACTGTGCTTGAATTATAGGAAGATCAGGGGTCCTGATCCCACATTCTCTCCCTGCTCCTCTTCCAGACTATATTCTGAATAATTTTGCAATTTGGCCGCAAAATTGTAAGTTTGGGCCCTGCCTAAAGCTGCATTGGCAGCCCAGCATTTCTTTACAATACATGTAAAGCCAGGAGAGAGGGTAGTCATTGGATCACATAAGGAGTTTCAAGTATTTTTGCATCAGTACGTACGGGTTGTGAAGAGCTGTTCAGTTAAGTAAGGCTCTCCGTTTATAGGAGTATCAAACTTGTGCAGTCATGCACACAACAGCCTAAAATATTCCAGCAGTGCTGCCCAGCCTTTCTGATCAATGAGACCACTGCACTTTTCTATCACTTGAGAGGACCTTTGCTTCTCTCAAGCACCAGTCTTGCCATCTGCACACTTCTCTGGGTCCTCCAGGACCAACGGCTGCTGCCAGCAACTCTTATGCCAGCAACTGAAAGCAGAAGTAGCTGGCACAGGCAAAATAAACCAGTAACTGCTCCAGCCCATTACATTTGGGTGATAGTCCCTTAATTCCCCCATCACATATGTATAGGCATGTAACAGAGAAGCGACACTCACCCACCCACCAGCTGGTTGCTACCGAAACAATTAATTCATCCTACACCCCACTGCGTGGGTGCTCCTGAACAGATCCTGGGAAAGAGGTTTCCAAGAAGTAACTAATAGCTAGCACTACTATTTGGGGGGGGGCCATACACAGGCCATGAGACATTAGCTGAGCACCTCTATCTGTAACGATCTTGGCCTATTTTTGTCTCCTGAAAGAAGAATCTGAAACTTCATTTTCCCCTGCCACTCACAGACACCCTCTGAACAATCTGGGTTCTTTCTCTTTTGAGGTTAGTGGAAAACAAACACTGACTTTCAGGGAAGGGGGATAAGTGCAAATCTGGCAAAGACATTTTGAGAATCTGTTTTGTTAATCTGTATTTGGTCTTACCCATTTACTTACAAGTATTCTACCAAAGAGAAAATAGCCAATTAGGAAAAAATTGGTCCCAGTTAAATTAAAAGCAGTTTGGCAACTGCCTCCAAGTGAGTGTCTTAAATGCCCAGTAGAATTTGGAACTAAGCCAAATTTGGAACTGAGCCTCTTTACCCTTCCACCTATTTATTGCCACTCCCTGGGACATTTTGATCAGTGGAAAAAGCCAGGAAGTGACTCGATTTTTCCCAAGCAGTCCTGTAATCCTACTGTGACTTCTAAAAAGGAAACAAAAGCAGGAAAGCCTCTTAAATCTACAACAATCTATTACACAAAGCTTTTTCTTAGGGAAATAAATTGTTTTCAAAGCAGCCTAGCCTAGCAGGTTCACACTAAACACCACCAGTGAAAAGAGGGCAGTCAAAATTATTTTGGTACCTCATCATTCATTACTAAACCAACAAACTGTACAACAGAAAAAATAATCCTCTCTGAAATGAAAGTTTTGGGAGGCAATTGCAGCATCTGAACATTAAAGAAGCACTTAGGACTCTCTGAAAGAGAATGGAAAGCAAGGAAGCACACAGGACAGACCAGGGAGACAGTCCCTTATATAACTACCCTGCTTTGGGAAAGAAATGAACCTTCAGAGCAAGTTACTGAAAAAGTTAGTGATGGCCAAGGACAAGTAGGAGGCAGAGGAATTGTTCCATGTGCCAGTCTATATAGAGAAATATCAGATCAAATTAGGAGCTTTCAGCATGCCTCCAAACTGACAGAAATGTAGAACATATCTCTTTTCATATGGGAGCAATTTTCCTTTCCCCATGAGCTTGGTGGGGGACCAATATCTCAAAGTATGTGCCCTCAGAAAAACCATACAGAGAGAAGGATGACAATGCTATAGTTAGGACACCAGTGTTTTGCATTCTTAGAGCTTATTTTCTCTTTAAATTTCACTTAAATGAATTAGTGTGCAGATGTTTTGAAGATTCAATACTCATTAGGGAAATTAAAAGTCCTTGGGGGGGGGAACAAAGGCTAGACATAGTGGAATGAATAAGGAAAGGAAAAACTGAAGCTGAATAGGCAGTAAAACCTACTCACAGTGTGGAAGAGGTTCTCATGGGATGTGAAGGTCCAAGGCTATTGGCAGGTAGCTAGTCTAAATGAGCTAATTTTTCCTTACCACTGGAAGCTGTGCAACCTTCAAAAAACACAATGGAGACTTAGCTCCATTTGCACTGAAGAACGTAACATAAAAAAAATCCTTTTTAACAGAGAAAAATTCATGCTTGCCATCTGTTTCTGTAATGCATAAAGCAAGGCAAAAACAGACTATTGGCTATAGGTGAAGCATCAGACATTGTTCTCTCAAACCACAACCAGGACTTGAATCCTTCATAATTCCTTGGTCTGCAAACAGTATGCAGGGTCTTTTAAGAGCAAAGCATAACATCAGTGGCCCTATGTTATAAAGTTACACTCAGATGCTTCTCTGATTTGCAACAACTTCAGCATTCAAAACATAACTTGAGCTGGACATTTGCTGACATCCATAAATCAAGTAAACAGCTGCTTTGACTCCCTGTCTCTCAGTACAGAGACATATGCGGGATGAAGGAATGAGACATGCTATTTTGGGTAACTCTTCAAACTCACAGGTCACAGAGCTGGAGATTATTCCCACTGCATTCTCAGATCAACTGCATTGTGGGGGGAGGCTCTTATATATCATACAGCAACATTATATTGCTGTTCTAAAAATAACATTAACATTTAATCATCTGCCCTGCACTGTCACTTTCAAACTAACCCACGTTATACCCAGTTACAGAGAATAGCCATACTGATGTTTATACAGATACTAAGTTACTCCATCAGACTTAAATCAGGAGTATGACTAACTCCCACTCTGACTCACTACACCAAGAAGAGAGGAAAGTTTTCTGTGAACATCAACACAAAAGAAAAAGGCTTCCAAACAGTTACAGCTCCCACTGAGTTTAGTTTAAACAAAGAGTTTGTTTAATATTCATTCATCCTTTTAATCTGTCAGCATCTAGTCAAGGACAATACTATCTGTCTGCAACACGTTAGTGAAGGTAATAGAAACAAAACAGTTAGAAAAGAGCTGTGCTAATTTTCGAATAGTGATAATGGAGTAATTTCTTAATATACTCGCTTTATTGCAAAATTACCAGAACTAATACCTTCTACTGATTTCTTTCTATAACACTAAACCAATGCTTATTCTGCGGGATTAACCACTGGAGGTACATGTATTCTTCATTTTTCTAAATAAGGAGATTTAGGATCAGAAATAGAAAGTTACATCTTAAAATATAATGGCTTTGTGTTCTTTTTTCAGCTCTGAGGATGAGAATGGCAAAGCTGGGGAAAAAGGTGATTTAACAGTTGTAATGACATGGAAGTAAAATTTACTATTCAAAGCAGAATAAAGCTAAGAAGAGTTTCTTCAACACACCTTTTTTGGATCATAATGCTTGTTTTGCTCCTCTGTTTTATGCATCTGGGTTATTTTGCCCTCTGCATAATCCAATGGACATAACTGCCACATACACACAAATCATATCCTAGATTTTGCTGAAAGTAGTGGAAAGTTACCTAAGACCATAAATGCAGTGTATATGCAAGTCTGAAGACATGTGCATACCTGTTCCCACAATCAGGAATACGTTGTTGCTATATACGCAGAACGGATAAACACCCGTCACCACAGAACTTCACAGGCCATTGTTTCACTTCAAAATGTGCCAATCTACCCAGTTTTGATAGAAAAAGCCATCCCAGCATTTTTCTGGTAAAAGCATTGGTTAATAAGAAAACAGACATGAGTGACAGGAACAGGAAGAAATGTAAATATAGAAGTTGAGTTTTGAAGCATACTACCTTGATCCAAAATTTAAAGCATTCCTTTTTAAGTGACAGCAAAACAAACAAAAAATAGTAAAGTCAGCATTTAAATATTTAGCCACCTTCTGGACCTCCACAGCGCACCCACCCTTCTATTTTAGGTATGAGAGTATAGCAATCCTCAGACCCTGCTCCCTTCTCCATGCCACATACATGCTGTCCACCCACAACCTCACAGATTGATCCTGTGCATATCACTATGAACAGCCTGACCTCCCAAGCATGGTTTTACCTCCTAGCTTGCTCAGAAAGCCCTGCTTTTCCAGGAAAGTGGTTGCCAGACAGGCAGTGCCTGTCCATCAAAAAAAACCCAACCAAAAAAACCCAAAACCATAACACAAACCAAAACTGCTTAGTATACAGGTTTCAGCTGGCCAGGGAGCTAAAATCAGTGCAAGCCTCCCATCAGAAATACTGAGTTGCCAATGGCTTGTCCTGCAGCTGCAACAGGTCTGTTACAGGTGCAGCCGCTGCTGGGCACAGCTCTCCAGCAAGGTCCAAGGCTCCCACTAAGGAACAGGTTAATTCTTTCCACATAAGGGAGGAGCTAAGGGCCCTTAAAGCAGCCATAAGGTACAATTATACCTAGAAAAATCACATGCAAGTCAGATTTTTCAAGTACGTAGTTCTTGGGGGGGAAAAAGTGCCTCATAGCACTACATCCTTACATTCAAATCAGGATGATAGCTTTATTTTGCTAGGTCTTAGCCCAGTTTGAATCACTAGACAGATAAAGCTTAGGTTGTGTTATTTTAATATAGCTGACTCAAATTATGCACCAGCAAAAAAGAACCATAACTTTTTTGCCGGTCATCCTCGTTTCAAAGCAGGAAACTGAAGCTACTACCTCATACTGAGGCACAATGCTAGTAATCAGCTGACTTGTAGCCTCTAAACACTAGGTGGCTCCCAGTCTGAAGTGGGTAATAATCTCAAATTTTAGGACTTGTCAGAGATGGTTACCTGGAGAGTGGAATAGTAGATAAGAACAAATAAATTTCACTATATTACACTTTCTCTATGTCTATCCTGGTTTGTTTGTTTTATAGTGTGGGGGTGTGTGTCTTAGGTTTCTTCTGTTATTTGTTGGTTCTGAAAGCAGAGGGAGTTACCCTCAACTTTTTTTTATTATTATTTATTTTTACACCTTCTCAAAAGGTTCTTAACAGGATACACCAAAAAATGAGAGAGTAGGATTGATATGTAGTAGTCATGAACAGTTTTTCTAACAGCAGCACTCATCCCCTGCATTCCCCAATACTCTGTGCTATTAAACTTAAATGATCTGGAAAAGGGGGCAAAAATGCTGCTGCCAACATAATATTATTCAAAGTAGTTTGAAAGAACAGAGAGTGAAGAGAGACATCACCATAGTGAATGTGTAGTAAATCTACAGATGAAATTCACTACAAATAGATGAAAAGTAACATGAAAAAAATAGAAATAACTCTAACCATACACAGGACAAGAAGTGGCTGTTAAGTCATTGTTACAAACCTCTTGGCTAGGAAGTAAAATACCTTGGCATTATTTTCGATAGTCCTCTGAAAATATCAACTCCGTGCTCAGAAGCCATGAAAATGAAGAGAGCTTTAGGACTCATTAGGGAAGGCATGGAAAACAGATCAAAATACAACTCTGTCATACCACTTCATATTTACAACTTAGGTAGAGTTTGGTCACCCCATCTCTGAAGAGACAAATAGAGAAGAGTAATGAAGATTATCAGAAGTGCGAAATGGCTAAATGCAGCAGCAGTCATACAGGGAAAAAGTAAGGCACAGACATACGAGGCCTAGAGAACTGTGATAAAGGCAGGAATGTAAAAAAAGATACAGATCATCAAACAATGACATCAAGAAGGAGGCTTAAAACAGAAACAAGCACTTTCTCACAGTGACTAATTAAATGGGAGAGCAAAAGCATTAATAGATTTTTTTTTGTTTTAATAATTCATTGCATGCTTCTTAAGTAAAATCCAATCACTACAAGAGTTCCTGGTCCAGCTGCAGTTTCTAGCTTAGGACATCCTTGCACAGATTCTGGCAAGTAGCAAGGAGATCTTGCTGAGAAGAGAAAATATCACTGCAGTCTTGTTACATCTCTTGCTCTAAGTACTCATTACTACCACTTCTGGAGACAATACCGGGCTCAGTAGATCTCTGCTTTGCCACGTGGCAATTCTGATGTCACATATATTAAAACTAGTCAGTTTGTGGCAGATGAATCTGAACTGTTCCACACTAATACACTAGCTATGTAGCAGCATGGATATCAGATCATTAATTTGGAGGAACAGAGACACAAAACAGACCATTCAAGAGTTGTGTGTTTCTGGGAGGCAGGGATGCTCACCATCTGAGCCCTACAGCCCCAGAGCCATCCCACATCCCATATCACAAGAACAGAATTACGACAAGGCAAATAATCTTTTTCACACATCAGTATGGATGCCATGCAAAATTCCAATTCATCATTAAAGCCGAATGATTCCTAAGGCCCAGTAGGACAAAAGTCTCTCTGAAAGCCAAAGCTGGAGTCCTTCTTAGTCCAGCATCATTTGTCCAGGATGACTATCATAGATGCCTGGTTCAGTGACACAGATGTTCAGCTTTTGTGGTTTACAATATGTAAAGTCACTTTTGCACAGCACAAGGAAGACCAGCAGAAGCTATACAGGGGTTGAAGTAGCTCATGTATGAGCTCAGCTGGCACCAAGTGTGTTCTGAAGCCCTTGTCCTGTGCCACTCCCTCAGGTAAGTGAATGCAACAGCTCCCCTCTTCACGCATACCCCTTTGAGAATCTGTGATCAGACTGATGTGAGCAAAGAATTTCTCAGAATTACTAGCAGATCATCCCTGTTAACCATCCTTCTATTCACTTGGAGTCTTTCTTACTTCAGCGTGCACAGAAGGTCTAAAAATCGCTGAGACACTAACTTCTGCATTGAAATGCAAAAGATAGCAATTTTTCCTCAGTGATTGCCATTCATCTTAAGTTGTTTGGAAAAGGGATGTACCCACGTAGAGCACAGTTTACACACATGAAAAAAGAAAACAGGCCATAAGTGTTTAAACAAAAGCTCATGCACAGATACCAAAACACCCATTTCATAATGTCTATCTGTATGAACTGGCTTGCATTTAAAGACCGAATTTCTTAATAAAGCTTGAGAATTTTTCTGCTTAGTTCATCTAGGAACACTTCCTGTTTTGGACATCCTTTACATGTCTCAACCTCTCACTGACAGATTAAAGAAAGCAAGCAAAATAAAAATGCTGTTATTTGAACAAGAGCGCCACATAGCGTTACAAACTGTGATGGAAAACAAAAGGCAGGCAATCTCTCTCTAGCCTTCCCAAACCCGGGTAAAGGAAAAACATGGGCATTATACTGAATATGAAGTCTCCCCATCTTGTGATTTTTGACAAAACAGGAAACAGCGTTCAGTGTAGGCAGGAGAAACAAAGCACACTTTTTCTTAGTTCATTCTGCAGCCTGCATGTCAGCTAGCAAAAAAATTATTTCAAGTAAAGCAAAGTAGCAGTGAATCCATTGCATTTGAGCTATTTGCATCAGTTAGTTTTCATTCAAAACATGTGCAAGAAATATGATTTGTAGTTAAGTCAAGAGCAGATGACCAGTATTTGGAGGCTGCACCTAACAACTCAAACAAACCAGTAAACTACTTGTTGTGAGACCGATCACAAGTTTCTACTTGACTGGGAGTGTTTGCCTGTCTAGAACCCAAACGGAAATATGTTAGTGTTGATTTGTCATCACAAGTTTAATCCCAGAGTAAAAGTGAACACTGAAACCTTCTCAATCTCTTCTTGTGAAGAAGTTTTCTTGACTGCAGTGGGACTCCTTTATGAAGCAAAGCAATGAGAATTTTCTTCTATACAATATTTTATCATTCAAAAACAAAAAAAATATACAGCAGCCACCAGTGCAGTGTCTCCAAAACCAAACTGCCTGTCACGTATTTTCCTGCTGATATGAAACACTTCCCTAGACGTCCTTCTTTTTTTCAAAGGAGCATACCAGAAATTTTGGAAGTCACTAGAATACAATGACACATTGCTTCCTCTTACTAGTCATGCAGGAAGAGAGCAGGGGGGGTGTGAACAGACATTACACAAAATCAGCAGGTCTTTCAATCAAATAAGTTAAAATACTGCACATAACGCCTCACATAAGAAACTATACAATACTGCTAGCACTGGGAAGGAACAAGTTATCCAGAGCAACTGACAATTTTGCCAACTTTAAAGCTATATTAGATGTGGAACAAGGAATTTTTTTCTTCTTGAGGAAAAGAAACTGCATTAGGGAATGACAACTATTTTAACATTCAATTTCAATAAGAGTTGCTCTAGGAAGCATTTAGATAGCTTTAATTTATAAGACAACATCTACAAAGAAAACAGACAATCCATTTTGCTGCTAGGCAAGACTATTCTTTTCTAGTTTCTAATTTACGGTGTTTTCATCTTACTAAAAGGGACAAAACCTTTTATTAAGACATTTACATTCATGTTTTAAAAACCTTGTATTCATTGTCCATGCAAATGAAACAACACACTGTACAGTTACTGTATTACAGAAAGAATCCAGCATTGACCTTAATTTAAAAAGCCATCAACTGTGCCTAGGTCGAGAGATTTTCTTCTATAAACTCACGGTATACAAAAGAGTCCCCCAAAACTTCAGTACTAGGTGGGCCTGTGATTCCCAGGCTCTTGAGATCAGAGTTCTCAAAAAACAAACAAACAAAAGAGACAAACCCACACAATTAGCTATATGCCTCTTACACTTCAGCTTGTGTTTTGCTATATTTCTTCATAGTCCCCCTTTCCTAATCTGCACATGACTTTTCCAGCTTCCAGGAAGAAGGGGGACGATTCAGCTTACACTCACTTGCAGTCTGCTGATGATGACAAAGGGATTAATCCCACTGCTTATGCCTAAACCAGTTACTTGAGTGGCCAAAAAGAATAACACTGACTACAGACACAAACTTGTAGCTTTCTGAATAGGACTCGTCCCTGCAACAGGCTGCACTGTGGATTTGGGGAGATAGAGGAAGAGACAGAAATAGACAGCTTTAGTAAATAGAAAGAACCACTACCTGACCCACACATACAAGTATTTTAGAGCTGGCCATCAGGTACTAGAGAGATGTTGCTGTAGTAGTCTACACCAAGCCAGGCGTCACTATTTACTATTCTATCCAATACTCCAACACCTTTATTTCCAGCTAGCTTAGTAGCCCTAGGCTGAAGATATATTTTGAAGCATTACAACTAAAAATCAATAATTCCCAGTATCAAAAATGAAGAACTATGGAAGCAAACTTTCAGAGCTGAAAAAAACCCAAATGCAAAGCACTCTACTGCATGGCATATTAAGGGTTCATTTCTGAGATCCCATTTCAAGAGTGTCCTTCCATATTTAGACAAATCATGAACCAAAAGTTAAACAATATAGTCTCTTTCCATTCCCTGTACCTAGTTCATATATTTAGATAAATCTTCTGACTAAAAAAAACACCCTCACATATTCTTATGAACAGTTCTATCTCCTAGATATGCCAGCTCAAAGGACCCTCACTTAATATTAAACAGAAGCTGCTTTTCCTGAAGTCAAATCAGCTCCTAATCTACAGTTCGTTCAATAGTGCAAATACAACTGCAACATTGAGCAAATATTTTCATTTCCATTTAAGCATTAAGTGGCATAAATCCATCTTATTCACACAGAAAAGTAATTCAGAAGCCACAAGCAACCAAAGACAGAAAAACACAGAAATCCACACACAGAGATAGCCAAAACTCAAACAGGAAGAACCTAAGTACAACTGGTTTTAATGCACTTACATTGCAAACGTTTTCTCTTAACGGTTTAGAAGCACTGAGGGGGATGGGACAGAACAGAATTTTAGGTGAGGCAAATGGTGGTTTTACTAAAGGAGTGAAGTTCCCAAACTCATATGCTTCTGTAAGTGTACTGCTCTTAGAGCATAGAGAATATTTTTTGCATTTAACTGCAAAGACAGACAACTGCATTTGGCTCATGCATCAACCTGCATTTGGAACAGTTTCTCACTCCTGGTTTTTTTAATGCACAAAACTGTCATGAGCAGGAAGTTGTCACATCACATGCCATTAGAACACAGTAAAGTGAACAGATATGATGGATTCCGGATCAATCTTTCCAGTTTTCCCAATAATATTCACAAAAGGTTTAGGGAACTGACTATCAAAACAGCATTTTCAGCACATCTTCTCAGTCTTCTTAACCTGTAAGCTTCAATCAAGTTAATTACTGCACTTAAAAAATAGAGACTTCATTCCTTATTCAGGCAAAGACTCTCATTAAAAGTCCCATCAGAAGGCAGCTTTTGCAGAACTGCAGCATCCTTCTATTGATTTGAATTCAAGTTCTCCCTAACACCAAGCATGATGCACATGTGCTATTACTCTTCAGTTACATCTTCAGGGAGGTGTTGACAGAAAAGTTGTAATAGAAAGCATTCCTTGCAGGTCTTTCAACTGCACAATATTTCATCACAAAGTTCTCAATGACTTATTTCATATGTGGTTGATTGCTGCCAGGAAGGCAATGAGGAATACTATATTTCCACAGACATAGATGGTTAACACAACCTGTTTGAACAGACGACCCTGGAAGAGAAAGGGAAGAAAAGCCATAGAAGTGTCAGTCTTTTTATTGGTTTGAACAAAGAATCATCCCATCTCACAGCAGTTATTTACAAAATTGTGACTTACCTCTGCTTCTGCAGATGTGAGTGACTGCAGTATCTGTACTCTGTCATCCTCTATCACTTCAACTGTTAGTGGGAAGGAAAAAAAAAGTTAAGTCTGCTCTTAAGAGGAAGGAGGTTTTTCATTTTTATACTACAGAAGTCTTGATCCTGTGACTAAGAAACTAAGTCTTACACAGCATCAAATTTGAAAAGCGCTTGGAAGTCTCATTTGACATTTCATGGCCTGTACCATCATGCTCACAACAGCACAAGTGAAAAAACTATTCTGGATCTGACCTACAAAAAGTAACTTCTGGACATTGAAGTGGGAAAACATTTTGTCTCTTTTGCTAGAGTGAATCATGAAAACACTGAGTTTTGAGCTGAACAAAATATTTGTCTGATCTAAAACCTTTTACTTTTCATTTTAAGATAAGTAGATTCCATTAAGAAGTATCTTCCGTTAGCCAACATGAAAACATTAATTGTTCAAATATTTCAGGTTCATTTCTCTACTTTGAGGAAGTAATTACTGCAAGTTAAATTTAAACTCACATCTTTTATAATCACTCCTTCATGTGCCACCTTAAACAGCCTTTTAACTAATCATGCTTCTTCAATCCTGCAGACATCTCGTCTCTGTCTTACATATAGCTTGTTCACATGTGCACAGTCATCTCCTCTCAGTGACACCAGCCAGTGAAAACTAAGAATTTCCAGTGAAGTTACTACCAGTCCCTTCTCTAGACATATTGGAGTCAGGATTTCACCTTCATTCCCCTGTTCAGTCAAAATTGCAAGCATTTGTGCTCAAGTTTCTGATCATTTTGCTCATGCAATAATAGCCATTCATATCAGCAATTTGTCACAATAACATGCAGACTAAATCTGCATGTCTTAACCTGGACTTTACCTACCTACGTAGGATCAAAATCATGACAAACAGTGATAGATACTTGGAAAATACGCATTTCAGTCTGCCCCTATGAACAGTCGTTTGAGAAATAAGAAGCTACTATTTAAAATGGAAAAAAACCAGTATTTCTAGAACACTTTGGTCTTGAAAGCTGGTTTACTCCCATATTAGTTTGTACAGAAGATATGACACTGTTAATCAAGAGTTATTCCCTTTCAGCTTCCAAGTTAGAGGCCAAAGAACACCTCCTGAAATTCAATCCACTCAGTTAACATTCTTTTTGCACAATCATCAGCAAGCAAGGTAACAATAGGAGTTTTCTTGGGTTTGTACCTTTACGTACGAGACAGTAGCTGTGTATTTCCAGAAGAATCTCAATACCGACATGCCAAGCTACAAAACCAATCATTGTATATGTGTCCCATGGGTCTGGCAGGTCAAGTGCTGGTAGATCCATTCCCAAGAACATAGTCACCACTAGTCAGTAAAAACAAGATAAAAAGACACTAAGAGTGCTGTGTCAGGGTGATTAAAAAATGCTCTCAACACCTTTGGTAATAGATTTCCCATGAACTGTCTACAACTGCTTGGGGAATGAGGTTAAACAAATCCATGCAGCTGAAAAGTTGGGGTGGTTTTTTTTGGCAGTGTGAGGGGGAAAGCAGGGACAAAAGGAGAAGGCCAAGATAGTTTTCATCCTGTTCAGTGCCCTATCACATCCCACTAGCATTTGTGACTCTGCCAACAAGACCACAGTCACCACAACATTTGTGCTTAAGCTAGCTGTGGAAACCTGTCACTATTAATAGAATTAAGCCCAGCTTCTGCTTCTGTGAGTGAGTTTTCCCTCTCCCTTTAAATAACATCGAACTATGTTACTCAAGAACACTATCCTCAAGTCTTCCAACACAAAAATAAATTACTCATGATAAGAACAGGTCCTCATTACACAAATCTTTCAGATTTGTCTGTAATCTCTGTGGTTTTACATTGTCACTTTTTGGCCCTAAAGCTGTACCTGATGGCCACTTAAAACTCACATAGAAGATGTCCAGCAAGAAAAAGAATCTTCAGATATGCCTGGACTGGATGTCCATAGATGTTTTAGATGAGCAATAGCCCAGACAATGAACAAAGTTCCTTTAAATCACTTAAAAGGGAGTTACAGCTATTACTCCTACTCACCGGCTAGTATTCTAGCTGTTGTACCAGTACTCCAGTGAAACCAGTTAAACAATTGCCTCCTACAAAAAAATGAAAAGCATTTTATTGATTACAGGGCAGGGTGCAGGAAATCAAAGAACATTGTTACCTACTTTAAAAGATATCTTCTCAATGTAAAAAGATTTTTTTTAAAGAAACAAGCATATTTAATTCCTGTGGCTGTAACTTAATGAGTTAGTTGCGAGTACCTTGGTGCATGACGAGATGGTCTGAAACCTGCCATAAGTGGTTGAAAGATTGTCAGAGCCATCATGGTACAGCCGAGATAGGGATGAAAACCTGCTTGCTAAACACAGGACATTTTTCTTTAATATCATATCTATATGAAGATATAGAAAAAATACCAAATTTGATAATTTTATTTATGTTTGTATTAGTAAGTTACAACGGTGGAGCAGCACTGTGTTTAGACTGGAGGGGCAACAGGACACAGTAAGCTGCCCTGCAGCTGGATGGAGATTGTCCTCCTTGGCCGCATGAGACACTGCTAAGTCTGCCCAGGGTTTGTCCCACCTTTTTGCTGTATTGAGAAATTCTACCAGCTGAGAGAGCAATATGACTGTAGAAGCTATGCTCCAAGCTCTTCATCCTCAATCCTTTGTCTTCAGGAGAGTCTTATGTTATAACTCCTCCCAGCACTTGTCTCCCCTCTCACCTTATCTGTTTTAATCTTAAGCCTAAAATATTCTATTCAATTTCCCTAGCTCCTAGTTCGTACCTGTGACCACATTCTCCCACCTTTAATTCAGATACTCTCTAGACTTTCCAATTTCTGATATTACCTTGTACCAAATATTATACAGGTGACAGCAACACATATACAACCTCTATCTACCTAATGTTCAAGACTAAGCTTAATCACTGCATACAGTTACTCAAGTCCAAGTTCATAACAACACTTATTCCCAGCAGGTTTACCACATTAAGTCAGCCATCCCATCCTCACTCACTTCTCAAATTCAAGTTCTCTAAGGAAATGGGAAGACGACAAATTAAGTACATAAAGAAACTGTGAGCAAGGACTTTATTTTGGAGGAAGAGGAAGGAAGGGAAGTACTGAATTTTTTCAGCTGTAGTTAAAGGAGGCAACATTGCTCTTCTGTGCTGCTAGGATTTGAAATCAGCCTACTTAAGGACAGCTTTCACAGCACTTTCCTTGACAATAATTGTAACATCTTAGTCATCACTAGACCTTCTCGTTGATTTGGTCCAACCTTTTATATTTGAGTTAAACAAAACAAAAGCACACACTTACTTGGCTCCAGCCTCCTCGGTATATAAAAGGCAACACAAAAGAAATGCTTGTAAGCATGACTGTGGTCAACATGAGCATACGATGCACCTAGAAAAGTTAATTGCTTTTAGAAACTCTACAGCTTTCTTAATACACCATTAAAATACATTCAACAGGTCTATAGTTAAAGATGTTCTTAGCTTCCTTTTAGACACTGCTTTTACTAGTAAAGAGGGTGAACTTCTGATTTGTAATTGTTCCATTTTATAAGATTAAAGAAAGATAAAAATCACACCACATTTAGTCTCCTATTTCTTGGATCTAGTAGGTTTATAATTCTGCTTACAACAAAGATAGAAAATACAGGTGGAGATATGGGGAGATTTTGCCCACCTGAAACCACATCTCCTTTCCAAACAGGAATGAATGAGACCAGACAGGTTTGAAGAATCGTGCAACAATAACACCAATACTAACTGTGGTAATCCAAGCAACAAACATTAGCGCTCCTGAAAATTGAAAAAAATACAAGGTAAACATGAGTAATTTAGCTGCATACGAATACAGCTTCAAAGACTGTGTAATAGTTTAGTTCGTACACATATGGTCAGAATTTACCAGTGGTAAGTTTTTAATCACCTGGTTAAGGATACAACTTTATAGCATTTATCTTGTTAAAGGGCAAAAACATGCATATAAGAGATAATCATACTGCGCCCAAACAGCATAACAGAGCACCTCTGGCTACTGCGTACTTCATATGCGCCAATACAGTCAGTACATACTGGTGAGAGATGCTGTTCTGTCACCAATTTAGATGTCAGAGAATGAAAGGTGACATTTCCTGCAATTTGTCTGACAAAGAATGAGTGATAGTTCTCTCACAGGCCTGCTTTAGTGTCCAGTACTGTACGAGAAAAAATTCTCATTAACTTCAATGGTTCTGGGCTGTCAGTTAAGGAGTTTCTCATTTCAAGTAGAATTAAACCAATAATGTAACTAGAACAAATTAAACCAGAGACAAAGAGGTAAACAGAAACAAGTCCCAGTTATAAATTTAAGAGAAAAAGGAAAATGCAGGTCCATTTTCCTGGGCAACAAGAATCTTATAATGTTGTTCTTGAAATGAAAAGTTATTAATAACTTTACTCTGTCTTCACAGTCTCAGATCTTGCTAGCCAACAGTATATATAACATGACTGCCAGAGAGACAAGAGGAAATACTTACTCTGCAATAATGAGGAAAACTTAATTCTCCAGTCTCAGCAAGTCTAGCACTGGAAGACAAAACTAGAAGTTGCAGCTTACCATGAGCCTTGATAAGTTGCGGGGACCTGGAACCTCCAATATCCTGAGGAAGGCCTGTGACGTTGTATATTCCATTGGTGATCAGAGGCTGATGACGATGTTTGTATATTAGTCCACCTAAGCAGTGACAAAGTGGTTTATTTATGGCTGATGAAAGCCACTGCACTTGTAAGTGTGCCCAATTCTTATTTATGAATGCAAGCCCTGTTGTGAGTACTGAGCATAATCATACAAACTAAATTTCTGACACACAATATGATAAGAACCTAAGATGTCATCTAAGCCGTCTCACATACTTAATGTACAAGAACCAGCTCGCCCCTCTACAGAAAATAGCTTTCTCCACTACATGCACAAGGCGTGAAGAATAATTCCCTTTGATACTAGTCTCCATTTTAAAAAGATGTGGCCAGCTCTCAAGAAGCTACTAGTTCCTAGCATCAAGTGGGCATACAACACACATATATGAGTAAGTTTACTGTAACTTCCAAAAGCAAGCCCATGATCCAGAGAGGCAGTAAAGATGACTGGACTAAGTCCTCAAACTTGGAAACTGTAGTTCAGATAGTAATTCTCGGCTAAGCCACGTCTTACATAAGATTTACTAACTCATTTAGAGCTGTTCAAAGAAAAGCAACCATATGTAAGTCAAGTTTACCTTCACTAGCTTCCCCATCTGCCAGAAAGATGTAGTAACTGGCATTCAGATTAAACCTCCCTTTGTAAGCAGGAAGACTAATACTCCTTCCGAAGGAACATTGAAGAATACCATCCACAAGCCTCCATGACACATCTTCAAGCACATTCTGTGAAACAGGAGACATTTAATACCCAGTCTTTTCAGACTGGCACAGTAATTGGCTTAAAAGTAACCCTGCAGAAGACAAGAGTGTCACTGGTGCACAAAGAATGAACAGCAGTGATTGGGGAAGAGGGATAAAAATCTCTTGCATACCAACTTAGAAGGCATGTCAGTAAGTCAACACAGCAACATAAGGGTTGGACCTATTACCACCAATTTTTCCAGCTCATAACAACAATCTTCCCCTCTCTTCCAACATTTAACCCAAGATATATTGATTGCGGCTGCAGCCCTAGCAAAGGGACAGAGTAATAATGGGCACAAAGTTCCTCAATACAATAAGCTCCCACCACGTGACTTAATTTTTAAAAGTAAGTTTAGACTCCCAAAGGTAACATTTACTAGGAAGTAAGAGCCCAATCAATCTCACCTCAAAGAATTATGTATCCACCTATGTATTTACAGCTGCTATGCAAAATAAAAGCACAAAGCAGCAGCATTCATTACTTCAAACCTACATTTGTGGAAGCGTCTTAGTTGTTTCCAAATGTACCTCTGAATCCAAAACAGGAGGACTTCGCCCCTTCAGATAGGCAGTGCTTACATGAACATGGTGGTCCTCCTTAACACACAGATACGCGTCATCACCACCCTGCAGAGTTTAAAAGAAAAAGGTATTTATAGCCCATTAAAAACGACTACTGGCAGTCACCAAAACCTCTTTGATTTAATATATGCAACAAGACACAAGACAGATTTCTCTAGATGTCAAGCTATTATTTCCCAGCTTTCAAACACTTCAGTATTACAGAGGAATCACATTAAGTCAAACAGATGACACACAGTAAGGCACATCATGAGTTACATTCCCTCCCCTCTCAGGGTAACAAGCCTATTATCAGAAGTTTCTTTAGTTACTTAGAATTTACTAAATTAATGAGACAAGACAGACACAGATGTTGATGTTATTTAAAAACCCTTTTTAGTTAAAAATTGGTTTTCCTCATAGCTGTAAAGACAAAGTATTGTTAAGAACCAAGTGTTCTTGTACTTGGGACATGAATATAAACAGCATCTCCTTTGTGCAACAGTTAGTTTATGGATTATGCAGTTGTCAACAGCATCGTCCCTTCACTTTAACACCAGTTAGAAAAAAGGAGCTCTAAACACTTTTTAAGATTAAACTGAGTCAATCCTGTACAACGACGAAATGCAAATGGTTTTCAGAAGGCATAGCAATTCAGCTTCTGACAGGTGAGGGTTTTTGGCTAGGTAACAAAGAAAGATTGATCTAACCAGGAATTTCAGTCAGCTGCTGTGCAATCAGGTCGGATTCTGCTAAGACTGATATCCACAGGCAAATTCTATTGCGAATAGTCAGTCCCAAGCTAAAACTGAACATCCATCTATAAAAGGCAACCTGTGCTTCAGCGCTATGGGAGAGAAGTTACTTTGTGCGACGTCTAGTAGCATTTCAGTTTTCCACATGCATGTTTTGCTAGAGTACCATTCAAAATTTCCTAAGATCACAAAAGCAACTAAAGAAGTAGAATAGGACACTCACCATCCACTGGTCATGGGACAATGCAAATGCTAAATAGCCTTCACTTGGACCACTCATTTCAATAAATACTGAACTCTTCTCTTCTTGGAAGGATAGAAAAAAACAGGAAGCATTTTCAGGATCACAGTTTGAAGGGTTCCTAATGCAGAACTTCATACTTCCACAACCTGATGCATTAAACTAGACAATTAAGCAAACAAATAAGTCATAAACAATAAGTTTCCCTTTTCTTTCTCTCTTTCTACCCCTTTCTAGAAGAAAGTATGCAAGGAACATCAAAGAAATGCTATCTATGTCTACACACTGATCTCTTAACCCATCCCTACAATTACCCCAGGATTAGTAGGTAAAATCATGGCAAGTTCCAAGCTGTACTTTTACTCAAGTTGAATTTTTCACTTTAAAAGACAGGATAATAGAATTACTTTGAAAAGAAAGTAAAAACTTTAGAGAAACTTCCCTTGGTTTAATTTTTAGAGAGGTAACATCAGCTGTGGAATGAGGGAGAAAAGAAGGGAAGACCAGCTTTTCATTTCCTTTTTAAAGTACAAACTCCACTGATACACAATGAGAAAATACATGGATTCCAGATCAAATCCAGATCAAATAGTGATGCTTGCTCAGTCCATTCAAGAATCAGTAATGGAAGTCAGTAACAGATGAACTCATTGAAGGAAGTTTCTGAGCCTGCAGTTACTAAATAGGAAGCTATTAGTCAAGAGCAGAGCAAGTCTTTTCCCATTTCTCTTCTCAGGTATGCATAATATTTTCTGACCATTAAGTTCTACATGTTCTATCAACCTTCTGACCTGTGTATGGTGTAACAACATTTAATCCAGACCAGTTCAGGCAACTCAACTAACACAAGAGGGTAGCTGTCTATGTTCTTAGTCTCTGATATTTAAGTTACTCATCCGTCATCTCTCCCTTTCTGTCAATAGGCTGTATCAATATGATTTCATTAAATTCCATCGATCACAAGCATTAAAGACAGCATTAGTTAGGTTTATAATTACTTACTGGCTTTGATAAGTAGGAAACCGAGTGTGAAGTTGATATAGCCTCTGATGTTGCATGCAAGGGTGTTGTTGGGGACAGTGCATTAGGCTGAGAAACAATGGGACCAGGAATCTTCACCCAGAAAGTCTTGTATTTCTTCACAACTGTGGCTCTTAAAAAATACAACATGCACACAGTCATTACTGTATACATCAAAAGCTGATTCTTACTTTAAAAAAAAGGAAAAAGGAAAAGCTTCTACAGTTTGTACAACTTATTTGTAAAACTCCCATCTTTATGCAGACCTCTACCATTTTAGGGATTAAAGTAGGAAAATATCTGAAATATCAGTGGAAAAATAATTTTAAAACATACTGCTGCATGCTCTACTGAATATAAGAAACACTCACGCCTGTGGCACAGATTACAACCTCAGAGAAGAGTTGCATAGCTTTTATCCATTAGTTTCCAAAAAGCTAGTAGTATAACAGGAGGGTATACATAACATTTTGTAAGGTACAAGCACAGAAAAAGATTCTTAACACTGCATATTACAGGTATGAGATGTGAGCAGTTAACTAGAAATACTAATGAAACCCATCTCTGAATACCCTTCTACTTTCTCTGCAAAAATCAAAATAATCATCTCCAAGCTTTCCCTAAAAAACAAGTGTCTGCATTAGCGTAGACTCTGCAGTGAGCAAGAGGTGTCAACTTTTCAGGCCATTAGTCCAAGGATACTTTCCAGTTGCTGGCCAATATTGGACACAGCCAATGACACAGGTTTACCTTATCTGCATTTTAATAAACTAGAACTAATATTAGATTTACTTACAGAAACTGTACACGTTTTGGTGCATCTCCAGGAGCAATCCAATAAACTTTTATGTATTTCTTTTTTGCTTTACTTGTGTGACTGACAGCTGAATTCTGAAAACACACATATATCAAGAGTTACACAGTGGATACACACTAAGGAGATTTCAGCTAACAGTCGTCACAGGCTGCAGCTAAATCCTAAACAGACACCAAACTGTTACACTGCACAGACCCAGCACAGCTGGCTCTTCCCCAGTCAGCCACGATCAACTCAGATGAAGTCTACCACTGAAACTCATACATACTAACAAACCTTAAGGCTAAAAGGAACAACCAGAGGTCTTTCAATCCAGAAGACTCCAGTGATGACACAGAGGTCCCTGAAGTGTTTATGCAGAAATGGTGTGATAACACTCCAGTTTTTTTGATAGTAAGGTAATGCTCCATTTTTTGATAGCAAGAGCATGAAGGGACAGGGCAAGACTGTATAGAGAGAGAACAGAACTAGTATTCCAGAGGACAAAAACCCCAAAAATAGTCTTGGGGTCAGACAGTTATTTGCACAAGGTAAACAGATTAGACACAGCACTGAACTAAGTCCTCTGAGCACAGAGGGCACAACCCAGACATCTCCATGACTTTACTGCACTGATGAATGCATTAATCAGATGCCACTGGGAGGCAGATGGTAGCAGAGGAGAGAAAAAAAAAAAAGATACATCTAGGCAGATCGAGAACTTTGCCCGCACCAGCTCAGATGATAATGTACATGATGTTCATGAAGTTCAGGTGGGTTGCTGAAATACTAGTCAGAGCTCACATCTCTTGCACATGAGGCAGAATCAACTTATCTAAAATGGATATTGAAGACTGATCTAACCTGTTACTAAGAAGGTTCCATTAACAGTAACTGACAGAGTAACACTAAAGATAATGGCCTATTCTAGTGCTTGTTTACCAAAATAACTGCCCTAAACGTTCCTTGCTGTAAGACATGTTCTCTGTCCTTAACAAGTATGGAAAATGATTGATAACTCCTCTTGAAAACAAATAGAGCATGCACTCCTCTTCTTAATATTAAGTACAATAACCAGGAATACACCACATTCCTTGTGCACAAGTAAAAATTACATTATGAATGCTGCATCTTCCTGCAGCAGTCTGACAGAGTTGCAGTGAGCCATGCCTCTATACTGCAAGTTGGACCAATTTCCTGGGAGACTTATTGAGCTCAAAGATTACATAGTTTAGCTCCATCCTGTTACAGACATAGTCTAGTACAAACACCTCAGTGCTTGATGTCCCATTTTAAGACACTAGACTATACCTTGATACGGCCACACGTCAGAAGCTGAGAAAGTTTCCGGTCAACTAACATGAAAGAACCAACTGCAGGGCTATCCAGGTGTTCTGCATCCCGGGCTTGTATGAAAAACCCTTCAAAATCTGGTCCAGACAGATGAACTGAAGCAAGAAGAAAAATAAAAGGATGTTGAAATATTCTCCAGAGGAAGAATGAAATATTTCAGCAATGACCACCAGAAGCTCATTTTACAAGTACTGAATGACTGCTAAATGGATCACCTGAACAAGATTCAGCTGCTTAGATAGATCTAGTATAGCTAACCCAGTAAAGACATGCTACAACACAAAGAAACAGTAAATTAAACTCTTCAGCTATAATTGACACAATACCTTCTATGTTGTCCCCTGGTTTAAATTCAGTCCCATTCACTGTAATGGTGTGCACAGGTGACAGTTGTGGAGAGCTACCATGACAGGGTATCATGCTAATGCAGGCTTCTCTTAATTTTCCACTTGGATAGCTATCCACAGATGCATAGAAGCAAATAAACATCCAAACAGCAAAAGCAAGGCCAGGCAGCTCCATCTATATAAAGGAAGAGTTACAGGCAGTTAAATACAATAAGCATTTACATCACAGGTCACCACTCATCTTTCGAAGAAGCAGCTGAATACTAAAATTTAAAAACATGTTTAAAACAAAAGCATGTATGAGAAGACACCATTCCCAACTGCAAAAGCTAAAAGTAATGTGTGCTTCTGATAACTGCCAGACTTTGCAAGAATGTTCACAGATATCATGTTCCAGGCCATCAAGAGTACAGACAGCAGTGGATGGATCTGGGTGGATTATTCCTCTCAGTGCATTTTGACATCACTTTTTAAATTTCTTTTGCTTACGCCTCTCCTGTTCCCTCTTTCCCTCTCTCTCCCCCCCCCCCCACCCCCCCCATCTCCAAGTCCCTTAAACATCTGCACAGGACAGATGGATCTTAAAACACATTTCATTGATGTATAAAGGTCACAGTACTGAGGAACTACACAGCTAGTATCAAGCCCACTCTTTTGTTAATCATAGCTCCAAACTGTGCATCATTACAGACTGCCTTTTCTTTCCACAACTCGTGTCTACTTCTTCATATATGACAAATAATACCCAGATAACAAATTCTTCTTTCTGCAAGAAACTAAAGTTGCCAAATGTCAAAAATAGATTTTATATATTCCCCAAAAGAGTGGGAATTTGGTATAAAGATTTAGACTAAGACGTATGCTTGTTGCAGACAAGCACAAGACTTTTCCTTTGAACTCTTCTTTATGGATACTGGATCTCCAGACAATTAGTCAAACAACATCATTGCTTGTCACACTCTCATTAAGGGAACACTGTGCATGAAAAACATGTGGGGTAGTAGGACCAAAGAGCCTAAAACAGTTGTATGAACCCCTAATCCCAGTATCCATCACATAATGTTTTGCTCTGCCACACTACTGTTTTCAAAAAAGCTGTGGTAACTGTTTTGTTACTCAGCAGCATGCAGGGTTTAGAGTTGTATTGTTGTTTACAGAATGCCTTAACCACCAAGAAAAAGCATTTGCATGTCTAAAAGGCTGGGAGAACAGAGATAAACTTCCTTTCAGTCTTTAGGCACAAGAAGTGGCTTATCAGGTCTAGTGGAACATGTACCAGGCAAGTAGGTCTGCCTTCTGGAAGAGCCATGCCCCTTTTTGCACCAAGTGATAAAAAGTATCAGGTTATAAAGTTCCCAGACAGTACACATGTATATGAAGATAAGAAAGGCACAGGGCCATTTCAGACTGAACTCTGATACCTAAAAAGCAGTCAAATGAAGACAAGGCATGTCATTAGTCTTACACACTCTTTAAGAGTCATCAATATTAACTCTTCCAAAGTTCTCATACATTCAATGCTAAAAATCCACAATATCCAGGGCATTGCTACATTTGTACTTCAACATAGGGGCTTCTTGGCAACTTTACACTAGTAAATAGAAGAAAATTAGCGGGGAGATGGGGTTGAACAGTTACATTTCAGGAACCAGGAAAAAAAAAAATCAACTAACACTCAACTCCTCCGAAATATTCAAGATAACATTATGATAATATCTTTAACTTCTAGATCAAGTAAGCCTTTCCTTCTAGTTCCAGGAATTCTCCAAACTGTCACAAATCTCCATCAAGATGATTTTATTCTTAAGTTAAGGAAGCCTACAGGAAGCTAAAAAACTAAGGTTCAGTACAATAGTGGCATTAAAGCAGCTTTTATACGTACCAGTGAAATCTTCAAAACAAGTTGCTGCCAGAAGAGATAAGGCTGCATACCACAGCGACAAGAAAAATAGTAGGTTAGTATTCTAGTTTAAGTAGCAGAGGATGTGTTAGGGATTTAAAATGAAACAAGAAACAGCCTTTGGCAGATTCAACTGACTCAAAAGCTGGCAGAGGAGAAAGAGGAAGAAGCAGAGATGAAAAGAATGAAAAAGGCCAAAATCTGAAAGAAGTACTGTACCAAAGAGCAATTTTTTTAAAACCTTATTTTTTTTAAACAGGATTGGCTGCAGAAAAGCAATCTCCCCTATGCACGTTCAACGATGAGGACTAGATCCTATAAAGAGCAGTAAGTTCCATATTAAAATTTAGCCTTCCTCAAACAACACTTACTCAGTTGCCTTGAGAAGTCCCTTTCCTCCTTTATCTGGAATTACATTATGGCACTCTACATTCTCCACTTCCACAGCAAAAGAGGCTGAAGGAAGATGGGAAGCACTGTTATAACACCAATCATTCTGTGGTTAAAGATTAATTTTGTATTTTTAGGAAAATGCCTCCTAAAGTGTTATTGTAGGCAAAACAGTACAATAGGTCAACATTTGTCTTGGTTTCAGCTGGGATAGAGTTGTCTTCCTAGTAGCTGGTACGGTGCTATGTTTTGAGTTTAGTATGAGAAGAATGTTGATAACACTGATGTTTTCAGTTGTTGCTAAGTAGTGTTTAGTCTAAAGTCAAGGATTTTTCAGCTTCTCATGCCTAGCCAGTGAGAAAGCTGGAGGGGCACAAGAAGTTGGCACAGGACACAGCCAGGGCACCTGACCCAAAGTGGCCAACGGTGTATTCCATACCATGGCATGTCCCATCTAGTATAGGAACTGGGAAGTGGGGGCAGGGAATCGCCTCTCAGGGGACTGGCTGGGTGTCGGTCGGCAGGTGGTGAGCAATTGCCCTGCACATCATTTGTACATTCCAATCCTTTTATTACTACTGTTGTCATTTTATTAGTGTTATCATTATCATTATTAGTTTCTTCTTTTCTGTTCTATTAAACCCTTCTCATCTCAACCCACGAGTTTTACTTCTTTTTCCTGATTTTCTCCCCCATCCCACTGGATGGCGGGGGGAGTGAGCGGCTGCGTGGTGCTTAGTTGCTGGCTGGGGTTAAACCACGACAATGTTCTAGAGAAGTCAAGCTTTAAGAAATTATTCCTAATCTTCAGATTAAAGAACTCTGGACTTTAACTCAAATACCACAGTAAACCCCTTTTTATAACACAGTAGAACTTCATATTTAAAACTGTAGTTTGGAATAGCCAAAAATAGAAGTTTACAATCACTCATCTGCTGTCCATAATTCAGCTAGGATCTCACTGCACCTTCCTATCCCCTTCTGCAACACACACACACCCCCTCGGCCTTCAGCCAAGACCTGTTCAAAACAACCCGCATACCAATCATAACAAGCAAGAAAGACAAGGACACAAAATCTGAATATACAGGAAGGAAGAGGGGAAATCCAAGAGACACCCAGAACTTCCTCATATAAGCAGGTTAAGATGTCTCCTTTAGCTCTAAAAAAAGTACCTGTTACAAGAACATGAAACAGTATGTCATGCCCTTGTGAATACGACAGTCTGGCCAAGAGAAGGAAAAAGTGAGTTAGTCTGGAAAGCTGAGCACCTATGATTGAGAGTTCAAAAATGAACAATATTAAAAAAACACCTAAGGAAGATACGTAGTTAAACTAATGAACCAGCAATAAGCAGTTCTGAGAAGGGACAAGAAAAAGTATGTTTGTACTAAGGCTGAAGATGGATAAGCAATTATATCCATCCTCAGATCCTCAGTCAAGTATTTGCACAAGAGATCATCTGCTTTGCTAAACAAACAAACAAACAAACCCCAGACAGCCATGGGCAAGAAAAGTCACTCCTATATAAAACTCACCTCTTCTTCTGTAAGATTACATGGTTTCCTCTTTTCTCTGATCAGAGTTCTAGAGCCACAATAGCATTATTTCCCTCCAAGTGATGTTGTCAGGAATGACTGCATTTTTAGACATTTAGCATGTCATATATACCATAGTGCAGAACAGTTACTTAGAATTAGAGGAGCAACTAGCTTTAAAATTTTAACTGATCAAACACAGAGGTAAAGGAATCCTGCTCTGTAATAACTGAACAAACAGTAAACTGTAGAATACGTGACTTTTTTCTGATATTCCCCTTTGCAGGAAAAACAGAGGAAGACAACTAAACCTCACAACTATATACAAGCCCCCAAAAAAGGCATTATGATTAATGGCATGGAAAGGATTTGTTACAGAGAGGTTAGGTTCAGGAACGCTGAAGTGTGATATGTGAATCGTGCTTAACCTCACCACAGAAGAATAAATGCTTTTTAAAGAATAAAGTAGAAATAAAAACAGTTCTCCATCTGTACCAAGAAGGACCTGAGAGACTGACCAAAGCTATCACATCCTACAGAACTGTTACTCTATCATTCTTCTCCCAGAAACATGGCTAAATTAAAGAAACACAGTTAATTTGCATTCTAATAAAGATTAATCAGGAGATCTCTGCCAGATCATCTTTTCTAAATAAGAATATAACAAACTGCATCAAAACCTTAAATCACCAAGTATTACCACTAAAGCTATATTCAAAATGAGAATGTATGTTAAGTTTTGAGGTAAGCTGTGGAATAGCCTGCTATTGCCTATAGCATTTGAAAATACTCTCAGTTTCTGCTATCACTTATTATAAACTGTAGATTTGTCCTTCTTGATATATTTTGCTTGCAAGTTGTATTAAGAAGCTTTGGCCATAGTGGCTTATTTATAACCCTTTGAAATACAACCCATTGGTGACAGCCTACGAACTAGCAGACAGTCAAGTTCCCTGTACTAAAGAACAGGAATAATTGACTTCAGGACTGAAGCATAATGATATTAAAAAACATAAAAGCTAATTCCTGCAGCGTTTTTCTACTGGCAATTCTTCAGTATTTTTGTTAACTTACTATTGTTTGAAAGGCCTGGAAAAACAACAGGGAGTTTAAGCGTTTCTGCACTATCCAGTGATTTGTTTTCCAGGATAAATGCATTACACTGAAACGCCTGTGTTAACCAAGGGCCTGAGAGTACCTATAATCTCCTTCCTCTATCCTGCCTGTATGCCAGCTGCACACCATGTGGTAGCATGCATAAGTAAATGCCCCGGTCAAAGTTACAAGGATGTGCTACAGAGCATATTAGCTCCATAGTTAGAACACAATCACGTAGTATTGATTGTTGATTTTACTTAGTCTTGTACTATACACAGACTTTTCAATATGTTATATACAACCAAAGATAGCATAAGATCAGGAATCCTTTCTCTACAGATATAGATACCAGTGCATACCACACCATTACAGCATAGACAGTTATTCAAACCACTACATTTCATACCTTTACTTAGAATGGAAAAAACGTTTCAATACTCATTAGTTTGGAGCATGACTGTAAATTTGTTCTTCCCTCCCTACTTAAATCTTCACTATAATACATAACTCACACCCCCTGGCAGAAAAGAAAGCTTCAGAACAAGTTTGTTCAAAGAAACGTCATCATCACCTGAAATTCTAACAGTGTTTCAAATATCATGGCACTCTTATGGCGGAGGGAGAGAGGGAGAGAATTGTGTACTTGAAGCCATTTATAATACAGCCTTCCAATTAACTGAAAGCCAAAAAATACAGAGTGACAGTCATCACCCTTGCCTAATCTGGGCAAAATCCCTTAGAAGGAAGTTAAGCTTTTCCAAGGAAGCTGAGTAATCAGAACATCCATTAATATTTATTTCATATAGAACTTGATTATAACGGTAAAATTCTATTTCATCCAGAGATTACTCAATACTAACAGCTGACTTTTAATGTAATCTGAAATTTCAGTCAAGCATTTCTTGAGCCACACTACCAATTTATTTTATATGTTTGCTAGGCAGGTCAGAACTCAAGACAGAAATAGAGCTTTTTGTTAGAGCACCCTTTTTTAGGACTTATTACATACAACCCACCAGAAGTTTGGAGGAAAGTTATGTAGAAAAATAAGAACAGGGGTCCCAAAGGTACTCCATATATGTGGCCAGTTATTCTAACAGTAGTGGGATGCAGAACAGTTATTTTAAATAAGAGGCAGCCAAAACCAGCTCACTGAGAGCCTACAACAGATATTTCTGAACAAGTGAACTACAGACAAGCATTTCAGTTAGTATGAATGGAGACAAAGCAGCTAGCATTCTTCATACTTATGATGGACCATGACAAAACAAGAACGCCTTTGTGATAATTCAAACATTAATGATTAAAGGCCAAAGTGATGATCTATGGCGTGGCTTAACATGGCAAGGCAGACTGCAAAGAGAAATATGGGTTTGCTTATAGTAATAGCTACCACGTTTTGTAAAGTTTCAATGCAATACAACTGCATTTGTCTGAACATTTAGACTTTATCATCCCATTCATTCAGGAGTGATCTCCTTCTCATCCTAAGGGTGGAGAAGAAAAGAAGAATAAGAAATGGTTGGGGGGAAAAAAAAAAAGTGTGTTACAATTTGGGAATGTAACAATTTTAGGAATAGAATTTTTAAAAGCCTGAACCAACCATACCAAAATTTAGTGGGAATCTTTTTGCGATTTCTAGTATACATGGGAATCTATTCTCCTGATTGCATCTCATGATTTTACAGTAACTGGATTTGGATAAATGGAGAGAAGTTACTCCCTCCTGTGTTGAAAAAACTCCTACAGTCCCAGCAGGCGTCAACAGCTACAAAAGCCCTAGTAGACTAATTCCTTGAGGACACAATGTTCACACACAAACTCAGGATGTCTTCACAGAGGTTATCTTCTTTCAGCTGTTTCACAGAACTTTGTTAGCTGCAGAGTACAAAATCTAAAACTAGTTTCAGAGAGGAAGAGGAGATGAGAGGAGGGGCAAGGCAAACATACTGCCAATTCAAAGGTACAAAAACTATCATAGCCAGAACTTTTCTCCTGAGCACCATCAGATAAGGCAGCAAGCAGAAAAGGAAAAAGCCATCTAAAGGTGAATAAGATGTATTAACAAAAGGTGTTTCTGCCTTGTCTCTTTAGAAATATACTCTTACAAAGCAGAAGCAGACAGCCTTACTGTCCAGGAGTCACCTTCCCTCTGAGTTTAATAAAAGAGCTTGAGTTATAACTTCTCCTGCTCATTTAAATGTGGTCATATCACAATAGCTGGATTGACCAAGGGCAGAAAACAAGCAGTGTTCACATTCAGAACAACTCATTACTTTTAAAATACAAACACACCCGCCCGCATGCCCCCCCCCCCCCCCCCCCCCCAAGATGACAAAACATACACACCTCAACCTCTTGGTTTTTCTACTCAGGAAACATTCAAAGAGAACTTCAAGCCTAGTGTGTTTCAAAAAGAATTTTTATAATATTTTAAGTGTAGATACTTACCTTACAGCCAGGCCTTCTGTTACAGCGACCAAGTCTGAGTAAGATTGCCATTGGCTTTCTACTTATAGTAAGACAACTTATATTACTTGTAACCTCTCCTATTTGACTTGCATCTAACTGTATTAACCTTTATCATATCCAGGATCAGAGGAAGTTTGTCTGAAAGAAGAAACAGTACACACATAAAAAAGGAAACATTTGTAAGAGCGTTCTTTACTTCAGGCACATATTTTATACTGCTTCCCAAGCTAAGGCCCTAAGACTCCTACACTTCAGCTGAAATGCATTAAGTTGTAATGAAGCACTGACCCTGCAGCTTCCTTTGCTTTGTCAGACATGTACTCCACAGACCTCAGAGAGTTTTGTATTAAGTAATTATTTTAGTTATCTTCTGGTGCAGTTAAAGAAAAAAAAAAAACAAACCCAACAACAACAAACCAACCCCAACTTTTAACACCTTCTCCTCAAAGGGCAGGTTAGGACAAATTTGCAGCATGATTTTAAAGTTTGTTATGCATTTACTCCCTATCGAAGAGACACTTTCTTTTAGAAGAGGGATAAGCACTCTTACAATGGAATAAGCTAAGTTTGTCTTTTTTTTCCATATATCCCACCAAGAGTGAACAAGAGCCAAGGATTTTGCCCCTTTCAATTGTTTATTTTGATTATTTAACTTTCTGTTGGGCAAGCTGCTCTGCATATTATCTTTAAGGCGCCAACCTTGCCAACTCTTATCTATATGAAGAATCCAAAGTTGCAGGCTGACCTAAAACCGATATAGTTTGTTACCCAACAAGCAAATTCAAGCACAGGATCAGCACGTTTACTATAACAGTTACCATACAACCATCTCCTATGCACATTAATGAAGAAACAAAAGAAGAAAGTAATATTCATGTAACATTAAGAAGCAAAGATGCAAGAGGAACACGGTTGGTGTGGCTTCCAGATAAAATAAGCCATAGCTTACCTTTACTCATTAAGGCAAGCAGGCTTAAGAGTTTTCTCTAAAGCAATTCAGAAGTGCTTGCATGAAAGGCAGCAGCTACGAGGTGCTTTAAAACCTTCACCAGGTTTTAATTTGCTTCATAGCTGCTGCAGATTTTCTATGAAGCATATATAGTTTTCAAAAAGCTTGCAGTATCTGCACTGTGAGCACTCACTGGCGTCAGCTTAACCAAAGCGCCCTGGAGCTACAACAGCGTCTCAGCGAAGACGGGCCCCTCGCTCCTGGCAGCCCCACGCTCTTCTCAACTCCCCAGCACCGCTCCCGCAGAAAAGGGCAGCGGGAAAGCAGCAGGCGAGCCAGCCAGCCCACCCCCTCCCCTTCCTCTGCTCGGGCCGCTCTC
>NW_010973284.1:19017549-19024835 GCF_000737465.1 Haliaeetus leucocephalus
ACAGTTCGGGGGGGGACGCGCCGCCTAGCCGGCGGGCCCGCGCCCGGGGACACGCGAAAGGGCGCGTGAGAAAGGCGGAAGTTGCTGCCTAGCCTGACTCCCCAGGAGGACCCGGGTCCCGTGGGACTTGTAAAGTGCGGGTAGTTTGAGTCTCCAAACATTAGAGGTGTTGATGAACGTCCTGGTTGTGCAACTGCAGTCTTGCCCCATGGGCTTTACTGAGGGATTGTCCTTGTAAAAGCTTGCAGAGCTCATGTGCTATTCGTGTGCCCGAAGGTATTCGCATATAGAGGCTTGTAAAACAGGGTTTTCTTATCAAGAAAGCAAATAGGTACTGCTGTAACTGGGGTTTTGCTAGCAGAAAACTGCAGTTGCTTACACAGGCTCCTCCCTGTTCTGTTTTTCTTCATTTCATTCCAAGTCCTCAATTGCTCACAAATCAAAGTGGCAAAAAGAGACAATTATTTAATAAAAATCCAAAGGGAACTTTGCCCTCCCACAGAATAGAAATACTGTGTTTCTGTTAACAAACACCTTGACTGGAGGGCTCTAGTAAATCACTTGCTTATTAGCAGGTCTGAGCAGTTCTAGTGATCTCAGTACTATTAATTTAGTCATATTTTCTTAAAAAGTACTATCCGCTAAAATATAGTAGACTTGCAAATGCTCTGTTAGTGTTCTGTTTCCTGAGTTTCTATAAAAGCAACATTAACCTTAGATGTACTCTGTAATATCATATTATAAGATCTATTTAATGTGAAAACCAATAATGAACTACTTTGCCTAATCAGACAACTGTTACATTTAACTGTTACATTTGTATTATCTTGCTTATGGAAGTCACTGGGAAGCTGAGATCTCACGAAATGTACAGCAACTGAAGAAATGTAACACATAATCAAAAGCTTAAAATTAAATATGGGTGTTTCCCCTACCGGGGGGGGGGGATTCAGTTTACAACAGCCATTCATAAAGTCCCCCAAATACAAAAAAGTTTGAAAAAATTGTCAGCCCAAATAGATACATCCTTTATTAAGTGCTTGTGTGTTTCTAATTAATTTATGCTGATTAAAACCAGCCTTCCTTGCAAATACATTATTAGGATGACAAATTCTAATGTAAATATCTTTACAGTATGAAAACTCTGGTGACCACAGTGACCAATATTCTTGACAATATTTAGGTTCATATCTTACACAGATTATAGTGGATTTAATATCCAAATATTTTTAAGATCTTATTTTAGGGTCTTGGATCATTGACAGAATGGGGTGTATACTTTTGAAACATCATTATAAATATAAGAATATATGGAAGTAAATTCCTCATTAAGACCCTCAAGGAGGGATGAAAATGCAAGCTACAATCCTGTTGGAAACTGTAATCAGAGTTTAAGAAAAAAAATAATTTATCTGTGAAAGGTAAAGTTGCTAAGGGAGGGAATACTGTTTTGCTTCTCATGTTATAGCTTCTCTTATTTCAGAAGGTGTTAGTTATTGCCAAAGAGCTATAAAGCAAGAAAACCAGGAAAACACCAAGAGAACCAGGAAAAAACAATTACTCTAACTACTGAATGCAAGTAGCCATACTCATTCTGCATAGGCAGTTATCAATCTGTCTGGAAGGACTCTTTGCAAACATACTAGTCTCCTTAAAAATATAATTAATAATCAACAGTTCTACAGAGTTCATGAAAATATTTCTGTGAAAGAGTACTGCATGCTAATTTGTTAAGTGTCAATATCCAATATGTATCAAGGAAATAAAATGCATTAGTATATATGAACTATAAAAAGTCCACAGATGCAGCTTCTTTGTAAAGTGTACTGCAATTATAGTTCTGTTAGTGTGTTCATAATAATTCTGTATTTATTGCAAAGCAGGAGTTTCTAGCTTAACCAAATGATCATTTAGAGACATAGAGGGCTGGGGGTTGGTTTTGAGTCTCCCTGCAAGCCTGAAGAGAGAGTCATGTAATCTACTATTGAACTATGTCAGAGAATGACAGTCACAAATGAACAACATAACATCTAACATGAAAAGAAGCTGATGACATTTTTTTTTTACATAGTTTGTTACAGGACCTCAAGGAAATAAGTGAAAGTTTGTAATTTTGAAAGCAACAGCTATTTCATAAAGGAGACTTCATGCTGAGTATACAAAGGGGAACTTCTGTTGCTTAAGAACTGAGGAAACTGTAAAATACATAAAATTTTGGAAATTAAATATTGTACAGTCCAAGGCATATACTGATAGCCCAAAATAATATGGAAAACAATAAGCCACTGAAGCTAGATCTGAAGAGAACCTGTGTTATTATGTGGTTCCTTGTAATCAATTTTCCTCTTAGGTACTAAGCTAACTATACAGCAAAACTGTGGTATTTCAGAAGGTCAGCCCTTGCTCAAGTTTCATATATGTGTGCACTAGGCAAATGGTTTCTCTATGTTACTGGCAAGATTATCACGGTAAAACATTGCTTGAGTTCAGATCAAGTGATGTGCAAAAAGGCTGCATCCCTATCAGATTGTTTTGATGATGGATAACTTGGATCTAAGAAATTTTTGTTACTACTGGTTTCCATTTTGATATAGTGACATGTGTTTGAAAAAGTGCATTTAGATTTGGCCAAATACATGCAGAATACTGGTCTTCCTATGAAGATAACAGTCTTGACACCTGTATTTATTTACCTCCCTCTTGTGTATCCTACACTTACAAGACTAGACTTCAGCATTTTACAAGCTTTTCAGCGTTATCATCTTAGAAAAATATGTACTAGGGAAATAATAATAATATTATCTTAGATAGGAAGAATTTTTCCTACCAAAGCAATTTGCATATGCTTTTTTTTCCCCAGAGAGGGGAATGTTGAGTCATTGAAATAATCCTGACCATCTAAAAGGAAGTAAATGATGTTAAAACTCACAAAGTAGCATGAAATATTTTCCTCCATAATTAATTCTTTTCCCTTGAGCTTTGGCACTGTTTCACACTTGTCTGTTTTACCAACTGACTTACTTTTAACCTACAAACTAGATAAATGTATTCCACTGACCTCCAGAAATATCCTTTTTATGTATGCTTCTCTTTGGTCTTTATTCCTCTCTACTAATCAGCCCTGTCTACTCTCACTATTTTTTAATTTTTTTATGTCACACATAAAAATTCACACATGGAAACGTATTTATACGAAAATACTTGTTTACCTAGAGGTAAAAGAAAAATGCATTTTACAGCTTTCAGTCAATTACACTAACTAGCCACCTGGCGGCATTAGCCACTAAGTAAAATAAGGTTTTCCACTCGACTACACAGAAACCTTTCTTTTTGTATCTCTATCCTGACACATCAACAGCTGAAGTATGCTCACAATAGCTTTCTACCAAAATGTGTATCGACTTGAAAAGAATTTTTCCAAAAAAATACTTCCTTGCTTGTCTGAAATGAAAGAATTAAGTTTGGTTCCCTGATACCAATTTGAGCCAGGTCTGTATAGGTGCTATAACACAATGACAACCTGCCACTTTTCTAAGAAAGTGTCCACTTAATTCAGTGCACAGCACAATTAAATCAATGGATGAAGGACTGCAGTAAAATCATTTTAGCCACTTCAAGGGATGTGGGCCATTGCTTTATCTGATGCACACTATTGAAGTTTTATCTGCTAAAAGTACTAACTTATTAACTTCACTGAGTTTTCTATATTTTTCGCCATTTCTGTGGTGCTTTTTAAAATTATTAATTTTATTATATCAGCGAGATGTAATGAGATCCTATTATACCATTTCACAGGGAGCAAAGAGCTTGCTGGCAAAAGCATTGACCTGTAAGTGCTTCAGTTTAGGGCACTTTAGACCTGATAACACAATTTGTAATGTGAAACTACAAGATTAATTGAAACAGGTTAATCAGTTTCTTTGCCAGCCAATCTCAATTCCAGCTCTGCCCCACAGCTTTTTTCCTCTTTCCTTTCACTAGGACTAGGAACTAATTTTCCCACTCTTTCATTTCATCTTAGAGGTCCTTTCACAGACAACCCATTTACAGTTTTTCACCTTTTTCTCAGCAGCTCTCAATTTGTCTTCTTTATGGCTTATAAATGCATTTTTTGTTCAGACCTGGTATGTCTGTGGGTTTTGTAGTTGCTCTGAGTTAAGCACAAGCAATCATTCTGTGCTGTTAGGTGTAGCAACATGCTAGTTAGTACATGTTCAATACCCCTGTGGGGGAACCATGTGGTGAGGTTTGGGTATGCTCGTAGGAATGCTTGCTGGGATTTTTAGCTCTTACTTTGCTTGCAGAGACTTTCAAAAGCTCATAAACTGGTCAGACTACAACAGAGCTGGTAAAAGGCATATCCAACATAGGAGAGTTGTAGGTGAATAAGAGAGAGAAGATTGTTTCATACCAGCTTTCAAGTCCTGTAAGCAGCAATCCTCACTTGATGAGCATAGGGGAATATCGAATGAGGTGTAAAGTGACCCAGTCCAGAGACGTTATGGAAAGCTGCCTCCCGCAGAGCCAGGCTAGTACATAGTCTCTGTGCAAGCTGGTACATCCAAGCAAGTTCCAAACTTTGAGGGAACCCGCTGCACAGCACCTTAGTGGCCTAACGAATATGTCACTGACATACTTGGAGCCAGAATATCAATACTGTGCTACTGTATGAGACAGTGATTGCTCCACCAACAAGAATCCAGCTGGAATGGAGACCCAGTGGTTTGCACAGAGGTAAGATACTCTAAAAAGCTGGGCAGCAGCAGCAGTTTGTCCCAACGTACAACAATAATTCCTAGCTCCTGTGAGTTCACATAGGAGCTGCTGCCCAGCTATGGGCAAGCTACTTCTGATCAGCAATCCTAAGCTCAAAGTCATGGCTAACCAAAAGATCTGACAATATCAATACGACAAACACTAAATAAGGACTTGAATTTCTAGTAGAAGCATTTGGTGATGGTTCAACTGTAAATGTTTAATTAGGTGCACTGATTGCTATACAGGAAAAGATTTGTAAGTCTGAATTTTAGCTTTGTAGCATTCTAGTGCAAACCACTTTTGCATCATCTTCCTTGCTCTTCCTGCTCATATTTAACTTGGCGGTAGAATGCAAAAACTGGTTGAAAAGAGTCCTGCAAATGAAAGTGATTTGGCAATGAGAAATCAGGAATTTGCTCCAAGGCATGAAGATGAGGAAGAGATGAAAATTATCTTTTAAAACAAATAGTTGCTGTAGTAAAAATTTTATTTGGACCTCTTTAAAGATAAATGCATTGAAATTTACAATTTTCTATTAAAAATTAATAGCAGTCTAGCTTTATACAGAAGTGAAAGCAGAAAGCATTGATTGTTTGAGGCCACACAGTAAAAGAATGGCCAAGCTGGGATTAAAAACAAACAAAAATGTTTCAGCAATCCAAAAAATTCATGATGACACCAGGTTCATCTTTGAAAGGTCAAACCAACACTACCAAGTAACTAGAGGAAAGGGGATTTACATGTTCAGTAACAACAAACTGTGTAGGCTAGTGTCCTAGCCTCTCCATCTCATTTGATTTGTTACTTACATAGACATTTTTATTCAAGCCTACTATTTATTCACTGCCTATTAGGCTATTGCAATCTGTTTAGCTACTTAGAAGGGATTTTTAAAAAATAGGCTACAGGTGATTAATTCAATGTTCTGACCAATATTTTCTCTCAATACTAGATTCTAATGTCCAAGGCCGCATGTAAATTCCTCCTGGGCACATAATGTGCTTAAGAACAGCACTTGCTTTCAGCTGCTGCATAGCACAGCAAAGATTGCAGTCGATTCAAATTGCAGAAATACAGTTTTAAAGAAAAGGAGCTTTCCTTAAAAATCAGGGTTGCATTTCTGGATGAGATCTCCCCATTTGAAGAAAACAGCTAGACAGAAGATTCGACACCTCTGAAGCTTCCTGTTGTTTGAACATTGTTAATTCATGAATTTACAGGTCATGAGTGTGGGACATTGAGAAAAACTGTGCTATCACTTTTTATGAAGTGATTTTTATTTTATGAAGTCTCATATCTCCTGCATGCAAGCAAAGGAATCTGCTTTTAATTTTAGTTAGATGTTCAGTTAAGTTCTCTCTGTGGTAGTTGGCTTTTACTGTTGTTATTGGAAGCTATTGTTCTGTTATTAAAAAAAAGGACTAGTCATATAAGTACTCTAAGTTCCCTCACTTTATATTCACAACCTTTAAAATAGGCATAAGCAATATGATGTGAGTGTGATCTGACACCTAGTGAACAGGCTCCCCAAAGTGTATTGAGGTAACTGCTAGAATAAGTGTTCTGTAATACTGTGTTGCAAAACAGAATGAAGGGAGGGAGTACTAAGAAGGTGTATATAAAAGGACTGAAGAATTCTGGCATTAATATACTTGAAAAAGCTGGAAAATTATTTCCTGATAATGACATTGATATGGTATCCAATCCTATTTTGAAGCAACTACTGATCTTTTCCTGCTGTGATATGTCATACCACACACACAGAAACTGCAAACAAGATAAAATGGCGCTGTGAAATCCACCATTTAGATGCCACTGTAGCAAATGCCATGCATAATTGCTGTTTTCTGTGTCCTACACAATATCAGCAATGTTAAATGGTAACACTTGTGCATTGATATTTTGCTGCTGTGCTTCCCATATACAGAAATTTTGCTTAATTTACGTCTGCTAAATTAACACAGGCCGAAAGTCCGTAAGGGATGTGCCAGCATAAGAGGTGATGTTGATGGACAAAAGATTAGAGCAGTCTGCTCTGCTTTCAGGATTAAACTTCATCAAGGGACCTACTATATTCATTCAGTATCTTTGTAAGAGTCATTTTTTTCATATTGAATTGAAGGCCAATGAAATGATACTGTTCTAATTATTAAGTGATTTAACAGTACTTAGGGAACTTTATTTGCTGTGTAGTGGATCAAGTCCTTTATTTAGACTGTTGACATCTGTTTTAGCTACAGTCACAAAATGGTCAAAATAAGTACTTCAGGATTTGGAATCAGGAGGCTGTATGCTAGTTTGGTTTCCTAATGATTTTTGCCTTGACAAATTTAAAAGTCCTTATTCATAAACTTAGAAACGTATCAAAACCTGTAAAAATGCATAGTGTAGTGGAGATGTGGCAGTGTAAACCTAGTAATTAGAGTAGGGTGAGTTTCCCTATTAAGCAGGGAAAACAAAAGAGCCACATTTAAAAACTTGGTAGCAGTCCTGAAATTGCCTTCACAAATACCCTTTTGGGTTTTTCT
>NW_010973284.1:19024845-19029397 GCF_000737465.1 Haliaeetus leucocephalus
CTTTTCACAAAGTATTCAGCATGCACTTTACGGTAAATATTTATGCAAAGGACTTGGCTACATTTGCATTATTTCCTCCTCCTCTCTTAGAACTGTGCACTGCGTAATCAGCTCATGAAATTTCTAAATCCCACCCTGTTTGCAGTACATGACAGGACAATAGCAAGCCTGGAGGAAGAGGCACTTGTGCAAGGCTCTGTGACAGACCAACTGCAAGGCACTTCAGGATACGGAAGCCTGCTGAGGACCATAGCAAAGAGATGGTCCAGATCTCTTTCAATGATATGTCTGTTGGGTTTGTTCCTACAGCTCCCATACCTGTTGGAGCATCTTGTATTTCCCATTCCTATGTTGTATCTTCTTTACTAGGACATAACCAGTTCAGAGAAAGCAGCCGGCATACGAGGAGACCTAGGCTTCTGCTAGGTGCAAGTCTGTCCTGCATACAAAGCACACAGGCCAGCAAGCTGAGTAAGGGGTAAGGGGGGCTAGAAAAGACAAGGAAGATGGGAGAATCCTGCTGGGCCCCCAGGAAATATCTGTGTAAAATAATCTGGATCGGAAGTATCACATTTGAATCATATCTGAATGAGTCTCAGTGAGGTGAATGTCAGGGGAACTGCACAAATACAAAGAGGGGGCTTTTATTAGCAATTTTCCCTCAGTCTGTCTAGAGGCCCTAATATTGTCAAGGGGCATAAAGGCTGACATATTCACTTACATCAACATGAAAGCCTTTCTCAACAATACCAAAAAATGTGAACTGTCATAAGGAACAAACAGATTTCTTAAAATGTTCAGAGGGAGGAGCAGGTGAAGGGGGAAAGAAAAAAATTAGCTACCAAAAGATAACAAACTCAGTTTGAAATGGGTGGAAGTGTTTCCATGAATATCAGGGCCTTTGGACTGCCCCTTAAATGCATCATAATTGGATGAACACATTCATAGAATCATAGAATGGTTTGGGTTGGAAGCGACCTTAAAGATCATCTAATTGCAACCCCCATGCCATGGGCAGAGGCCCCTTCCACTGGACCAGGCTGCTCAAAGCCCCATCCAACCTGGCCTTGAACACTTCCAGGGATGGGGCATCCACAACCTTTCTGGGCAACTTGTTCCAGTGTCTCATCACCCTCACAGTGAAGAACTTCTTCCTTACATCTAATCTAAATCTACCCTCTTTAAGTTTAAAGCCATTACCCCTTGTCCTATCACTACACGCCCTTGTAAAAAGTCCCTCTCCAGCTTTCTTGTAGGCCTCCTTTAGGTACTGGAAGGCTGCTATAAGGTCTCTCCAGAGCATTCTCTTCTCCAGACTGAACAACCCCGATTCTCTCAGCCTGTCTTCATAGAAGAGGTACTCCAGCCTTCTGATCATCTTCATGGCCCTCCTCTGGACTCGCTCCAACAGGTCCATGTCCTTCTTATGCTGGGGGCCCCAGAGCTGGGGTCTCACAAGAGCGGAGTAGGGGGGCCAGATCACCTCCCTTGATATGCTGGTCATGCTTCTTTTGATGCAGCCCAGCATGCAATTGGCTTTCTGGGCTGCAAGCACAGATTGCTGGGTCATGTTGAGCTTCTCGTCAACCAACACCCCCAAGTCCTTCTCCACAGAGCTGCTCTCAACCTACTCATCACCCAGCCTGTATTTGTCCTTGGGATTGCCCCAACCCATGTGCAGGACCTTGCACTTGGCCTTGTTGAACTTCATGAGGTTGACATGGGCCCACCTCTCAAGGTCTCTCTGGATGGCATCCCTTCCCTTCAGCAAGTTGACTGCACCACACAGCTTGGTGTCATCAGCAAACTTGCTGAGGGTGCACTCAATCCCACTGTCCATGTCGCTGACAAAGATGTTGAACAGCACTAGTCCCAATACTGACCCCTGAGGAATGCCACTTGTCACTGGTCTTTACTCAGACATCAAGCCGTTGACCACAACTCTTTGAGTGGAACCATCCAGCCAATTCCTTATCCACTGAGTGGTCCATATGTCAAATCCATGTCTCTCCAATTTAGAGACAAAGATGTCATGCATGACAGTGTCAAGTGCTTTGCACAAGTCCAGGTAGATGATGTCAGTTGCTCTTCCCTTATCCAACAACACTGTAACCCCATCATAGAAGGCCACCAAATTTGTCAGGCACAATTTGCCCTTAGTGAAGCCATGTTGGCTGTCACCAACCACCACCTTATTTTCCATGTGCCTTAGCATAGTCTTCGGGAGGATCTGCTCCATGGTCTTGCCTGGCACAGAGGTGAGACTGACTGGCCTGTAGTTCCCTGGGTCTTTCTTTTTTCCCTTTTTAAAAATGGGTGTTATGTTTCCACTTTTCCAGTCAGTGGGAACTTCATTGGACCACCACAACTTCTCAAATATGATGGATGGTGGCTTAGTCACTTCATCCACCAGTTCCCTCAGGACCTGCGGATGCATCTCATCAGGTCCCATGGACTTGTGCATTTTCAGGTTCCTTAGATGGTCTCGAACCTGATCTTCTCCTACAGTGGGTAGTTCTTCATTCTCCCAGTCCCTGCCTTTGCCTTCTGTGACTTGGGTGGCGTGGCTGGAGCACTTGCCAGTGAAGACTGAGGCAAAAAAAGTCATTGAGTACCTCAGCCTTCTCCATGTCCCAGGTAACCAGGTCTCCTGTTTCCTTCCAGAGAGGGCCCCCATTTTCCTAATCTTCCTTTTATCACCAACGTACCTATCACTTTTCTTGTTGCCCTTGATGTCCCTGGCCAGATTTAATTCTATCAGGGCTTTAGCTTTCCTAACCTGATCCCTGGCTGCTCAAACAATTTCTCTGTATGCCTCCGAGTCTACCTGTCCTTGCTTCCACTCCCTGTAGGCTTTTTGTGTTTGACTTTGTCCAGGAGCTCCTTGTTCATCCATGCAGGCCTCCTGGCATTTTTGCCTGACTTCCTTTTTGTTGGGATGCATCGGTCCTGAGCTTGAAGAAGGTGAATCCTTGACCAGCTTTCTTGGGCCCCTCTTCCCTTCAGGGCTTTATCCCATGGTACTTTACCAAGCAGATCATGGTACTCTACCAAGCAGATCCCTGAAGAGGCCAAAGTCTGCTCTCCTGAAATCCAGGGTAGCGAGCTTACTGTGGGCCCTCTTAGCTGCCAGAAGGATCTGAACTCCACCATTTCATGGTCACTGCAGCCCAGGCTGCCCTTGAGCTTCACACTCCCCACCAGCCCCTCCTTGTTGGTGAGAACAAGGTCCAGCATAGCTCCTCTACCACTTGGAAAAGGAAGTTATCACATTCCAGGGACCTCCTGGATTGCTTATGCCCTGCTGTGTTGTCCCTGCAACAGATATCAGGGTAATTGAAGTCCCCCATGCGGACCAGGGCTTGTGAATGTGAGGCTGCTCCTATCTGTCTATAGAGGCCCTCATCCGCTCAGTCTTCCTGGTCGGGTGGCCTGTAGCAGACCCCCGCTATAATGTCACCTGTCCCTGCCCTCCCTTTAATCCTGACCCATAAGCTCTCGATCAGCTCCTCATCCATCCCATTGCATTGCAGTAAGACACAGTTATAAGGGTATGCATGGGATGACTGGCAGTAAATGGTTAAGCCTAAACTGTTTTGCAGACTTCTCCCAATTCCACAAAATATACCACCTTTGAAAAGAAAAAAAAAAAAACCAACAGTATAACAGTGACTGCAAATTGAGAAGTGTTTTGTTTTTTTTTTAACGCAGTTGTAGGCAATAAAAATAGACTGACCTTCCAAAGCTGCAACGCTGACCTTTACAGTGGGGTACAGTTAATGACTTTGGTGTTGAGAAGCTTGGAGCAACTGTCCCAGGTATTCTGCAATATAAAGCAATGGTAAAGGCTCTCTAGTGACAGCGGTTCAGATAACAGTGTGCTTCAAAACAAGGGGGTTGTTTTTTCGGTTTTGTTGGGTTTGGGTTTTTTTAAACCACCTTACCTCTTGGTCAAAGACAGATCCCCCGAGTTTGTAATCTTGTCCACATACTATATGTAGCACTTAAACCCTAGCTGACATCATGTTTTTTCTACAGCGCAGCCTATCAGAAAGGAGTTGGCTGCCTGGCCGCTCTGCGCCCGCAACGCGGTAGGAGGCAGCGGGTCCTGCCCGCGCCGGACGAGGCAGCAAGGCGGGAACGCTGAGGAAGCCCCCCGGAGCGGCGTTTCCATCACGGCAAGGAGCGGCTGGGCCCAACGGCGTCAGCCCGGCTACTTCAGGCAGCCGTTAAAGTCACATTTTCCTCAGCGGAATGCCCGTTAAATCGCACGGAGCTTTGGTTTCAGGTCCCTGAGCCCCCTCGGTGGGCGGTCTCTCGTGCCGGTACGCACAAGCCGTGTGTAAAGGCGCTGGTGGGGGCCATGGCTGTAAAGGCAGGGGCAGAAGGTCAGGTAGCACCACGTTGCGTTCCCCGAAAGCCCTGGGGTGCTCCCGGGCCCGGACTCGCGGACAGCTCGGCCAACCCGCACCCGCGACAGCGCCGGCGACGGGGGTCGCCTCTGAGGTAACCCCTCCCCTCAGGGCTCGCTCCCCGGGGCGGGGCGGGGCGG
>NW_010973284.1:19029534-19060553 GCF_000737465.1 Haliaeetus leucocephalus
GCACCGCTGCCGGGGCGGGCCCTGCGCTCTCGCGGGAGCTGCGCCGGCGCCGCCCGTCTCCGTGCGCGGCCGCGGCGGAACCAATAAAGTTTGTTTCAAAAAAGGCGAGAAAAGGGAAGGGAAAAAAAAAAAGCGGTTCCGCCGAGTCTGTCGCGGCTGCAGGCGAGTGCGTGAGTGACTGCCCGCCCGGCCAGCCCGGGGCTGCCGCAGCAGGCGAGGGCGGACGGGCTGCTCCAGCTCCCGCCCCGGCCCCGGCCCCAGCTGCGCTCGGCCTCGGCAGCCGTCGCCCTCAGCGGGGAGCTGCGCCTCCGCCGCTCTCCGGGCCCGCTCGTGAGTATGGTGGGACGGCTGAGGCGGGCACCGCTTCCCGCAGAGGCAGGGCGGTGATAAGGGGCCTGGCGGTGACTCCCGGCAGCACCGGGGCGAGCGGGGAGAGTGACAGCTGTCAGGCTCCCCCCCACCCCCCGGGGGGCGGCTCTGGCTGCGGGCCGGGCCGCGCTGTGGGACGGGGAGCTGGTCTGCGGTGCTGCCCGCGGCAGTCCACGGCCAGGGGAGGGCTGGGTGCCTCCTGACAGCTCCCTCGTACCCTCCTCCCCCTCCTCCCTGCCCTGCAGCGCCTCGTCCCCTCACTTCCCCGGGGCCGGGGAACATGTAAGCGAGACGGGCAGCGTGAGGCGTTCCCAAACAGACGCCGTCCTCCCGGGGGTCGCCGCTGACCTGTGGGTTTTTGTTTGTGTTCCCTCACGGCAGGGCTCGCTTCTCCCTCCCCGAAGTGAGTCTCCTGGCGCGGGAGGAGCGCCGGGCAGACGGCCGCAGCCATGCCGAGCGGTAAGGAGACGCGGCTGCTGCACCTCAGCGAGATGGAGAAGCTGGACAAAACCCTCTTCAGGCTGGAGCAAGGTAGGTCGGGGGCGGCAGGCTGCGGCCTCCTCAACCTCCTCCTCCTGCTCCTCCTCGGCGGGGAGCCCCCAGGGCCGGGTGAGCGGGAAATGGCCGGGCGGGCACTCGCCACCTTCTTCGGGCGGCAATGGAAAGGGAGCTCAGCCTGCGGTGGTGTTCTTATTTTCTTCCTTACTTTTTTCCATGTTCTAATGTGAAACAATTCCTGACATGCTTGCTTCCACTGCAGAGCTCTATGGGCTCCAGTTGCGGTCCAGTCTGTCTCATAAAACACTTGAGAAACGAGGAGTAGGTCGGCTAGGAGCCGTCAGTCTTCATGGGAATGAAGTGTGAAGCATTTTTTAGACAGGCCCTGCAGAACAGGACCTCTCCTTTTATAACCTGTACTTCAGTGACCCGAAAAAGTCCTCATAAGTCAAGCTCTCTAGTATTTATCTGCAACCTGTTATGCAGCACCCCATCTTTAATATTACGATTTTGAAACGTATCAGTAATACTAACATTTTGCAAAGTCTGAGGTAATGTTTCAGAATATGGGATCTTTAGCTCCTCCTAAATCCTATCTTGCCTGTCAGATTTCTTATAGCTGTGCTATGTTAGTATTGTGGCTGCATACTTCTAAGAACTTGACATTATTTCTCTCTGAAAGTGTTTTAAGTCTACTTGCAAAAAAAAACCCAAACCCAACCAAAACAAACAAACAAACCCACAAAACAAAACAAACAAAAAACCACCCCACTAATTCATCCATTATTATGCTGGTCAGCAAATTCAGACTATAAAACTAAAGCCACTGTCTTTAGAAACAACTTTTAATGATGCAACAGTTCTTATTACTCATGAAATTTTGTGGGGTTTATTGCTTTATGTTACTGATCTAAGAACCTGATATCAAAGTGGTTTAGTAGAGGAGCAAGATTTTGGTTCTTGAGAATAATAATTCTCTTCAACTATATTGATTTCAAAATTTTCTGACAGTCTAGTCTAAGAAAATGTCAGTAGTGAAGAAGTGCAGAGTAGTTGACTTTAACCTCTATTTTTAACTCATCCTTCCAGTTGTGTAAATTTTGTTGGAAGGAGTCACACAGAAGTGCATGGCTATCAAACATTCAGACTGCCTCTGCTGCTAGCAGTCTCTGAGAGGGCATAGCTAATTTTGAGCACAGCATTCCTGATGTCAGTATAACTGTTACAGGAAATAAGATATCAATGGCATATATCCCTGTGCTCTAATTTTAGTAATCCCTGTAATAAATGTCAGGACAGTACTGGGGAGAGTGTACTTAACCTTCCAAAAGTGATTGATTTTATTTTTTTTTTTTCAATCAATCAGATGAGCTTCATTTTACCTGACAGACATTCAGATCCTAAACCCACTGCTTTACATGGTGGGTTTTGGTGCAGCGGTGATTATGTTAATATGAGAAACTTACATTTAGATGTATTCAGACATTGAATTCTGGTATTAGAATCCCCATGATTCTACATAATAAGCAAGTGGCTTTTTTTCAACTTAAGATACTGGAACTTCATATTGTTCAGGGTTTTTACGCTTTTAAATCATTATCTGTGTATTAATAACTTTCTCTTTTTACAAATACTCAGGTTTCTTTTACTCCCAATTTTGTAGACTGCTAGGGCTAGTAGGTGTTTTACTACAGTTAACTACACGACTGGCACGTAATTTAGTAAAAGTTATTGTGCAAGCACTTATACCTGTTTCAGTCACTTGGAAGGACCTTGTAATTAGCCATGCACATGATGGTGGCCCTCAAACCTGCAAGTGGAAACCTATTCTGAAATCTGTTGACTGAATTTTTCATACGCAACTGAACAGACTACAGTATGGTTTTAGGTCCTAATATTTTAACTTAATTTTGTTCTCATTATCATGGGTATCTTAAGCCTAAATACTGTTCTTTTCTGTGTGTGTGTGACCTGCAGCCTGTATGCAAACTCCCTTTGGTTTGTTGAGTGCTCTGAACGTTTAACAATTTGTTTGTACATTGCAGGTTACACACAAGTGTATATAATTTTACAGTTAAAAGCATAAGGAATTTAGCATTGTTTAGTGAACCCTCAATGGAGAATGAAGGGATTTTAAATATTTCTGGTTTGAAATGTGTTCCTAATTTTTTGTCAGATGTTTTCACAGGTCAGCTTAGTATATAGACTTGGTAAACCTAAATACTTAAATACTACGTAATCCAAAATCTGCATAAAATTGTATGTAGTCTGCTGATCATGGTGTTTTGCTGTATTTTGTTTTTAAGACATTTTATATAGCAAAGAGGAGCAAATTGGAACGGGATGAACAGTGCCGTATAAGTAAAGGAAAAGGACTATATATAAAATGTGCAAAGAACGACGTTAGGAAAGTAGGGAGAGATGATGCTGTAGAAGTATACCATTCTGCTGAAATTCTTGGCAGATATGTTGGTGTACTTTCTTTTTAACATAATATCAAGTTACGATTTGTAATTACAGAATAGAAAAATCTAGTCTGTCTGATAAAGTGATTTTATCTTTTTTTCTTGAGGTTTTGAACTACAGTTCCGATTGGGCCCAACTCTTCAAGGCAAGCCTGTTACCGTGTACACAAATTATCCAGCTTCTGGAGAAGTATTTGATCGCCACAAGTTCAGGACGCTGTCATGGCACAATCCCACAGGAAAAGAAGATGACTCTGACAAATACTGCAAGCTGGATCTCCAAATTTCTGGGTCATACCAGTACTATTTCAGTCTTGGGTAAGTGAAATTCTATACTTATAGCCAAATGCAGTCTTCTCCCTTAGTCTACATTTTAACCTGAAGAAATCACTGCTAAGACTGAAAACATTTTTTTCCATGCATTTTTCAAATTGCAACCATGGGGCCTATCTGAATCTGCTAATGAAAGACAGTACCTGTGGTGGTTGTTTAATACTTTCTGATGCAGAGATATTCTGGGGAATATACAGAACAAAGTTGATTAATTTTCTGTGAATGTTGGAAAGGCAAGCGATTTTTACAAGTTTTCAAAGTCATCAGCATTCTGAGTATCTGATCCTTCATTGACTTTGAAGGTTCTTTTCTGTTTTTCTAACACAGAGGTTCTGGCATTCTTCACGTTCTTTATTTCCTCCTTTGTTTCAACAGGACAAGCGCAGAAGAGAATGCCAGTATCTGTAATGATTGTAGTCTGGTATTCTGAGTTTCTGGAAAATGGGTGGTTAAATTCCCTCAGGCTTAAAAGGGCATTTAGCTCGGGTATCTTCCTGAGAATCGTGCTCCAAGTGGAGGTCTCTGTATAAAAGATGGGCAGTCATGCTTTCTTTGTTTCTGTCTGTATCCTAAAAGGAGGAACCAGTACTCTGTCTCAGAAAGTAACAAAGGTATCTCACTTTTGCAGAGAGTTTAAAGCTCTGCATCCCAATTGTATTCTTGCAAGTCCAGTAGAGAGATGATGCCTAAGAGATGAACATCTCTTCAGCGTTTCCTATTTTCTTCAGGTGCGCTGCAGTCCTGTTCCCCACCTCCCCCCAACCTCTGTACTGGGCTACTGTGTTTTTGAAATAGCTTGTGCTTGTTGGATTCTCTTTCTGAAACTGATCGGTACAATGGGTGTTTACTATGCCAATGAAAATTATTTTTTCCTAGAAATGAAAAAAGTGGTGGAGGTTACATAGTTGTGGATCCTATTTTACATGTTGGAGCTGATAATCATGTGCTACCTTTGGATTGTGTTACACTCCAGACATTCCTTGCTAAGTGTCTGGGACCGTTTCATGAATGGGAAGATAGGCTTAAAGTTGCAAAAGAAACAGGTAATGCCAATACACATATTAAAGGATATACGTTTTTGTCGTATGATCAAAACCCAAAGTTACACTGAAGAGCTTCAGTGTGAACACCTTCGTTTATTCTTTATTTTGTAGACTAAATATTTTCCACTATATTCAATGTAGTTAATAGATTAAGTCAGTGAAATCATTAAAATATTTGCAGAGGTGCGAAAATTCAGGGATTTTGTAATATCAGAAACCACTTTTTTTTATTGTTTTGATTTCAGATAGACTTGGAAATTTGTAGAACTGACAGGGTGATTTTTAAAGCTTGTGTTATGTAGAATTTCAAGGGGAAGATTCAGATTAGTTTACACTGGTTATTCCAAACAGTAGCTTTAAGTACGTGTTATAACTGCTACTTATTATGCTTCTTTCAATTAACTTTGACTGAAATTTGTTTTTCTTACTAAATGGCTTCTTACTATGTAGGTTACAACATGATTCATTTTACACCACTGCAGAAGCTTGGACTGTCTAGATCATGTTATTCACTGGCTGATCAGTTAGAAGTAAATCCTGAATTTTCAAGCCATAATAAAAAGTGCACTTGGAGTGATATAGGAGCTCTTGTGGAAAAAATGAAAAATGAATGGAATATGCTTTGCATCACAGATGTAGTCTACAATCATACTGGTATGATTTTTGTGTGTGTTAATAACAAGATTGGTCCTATAATTATATTTCATTATTTGCCTTAACTTTTCCCTCTTGAACCCATCTTTTAGTAGCTGTTTTAAGGAACTTAGTTGCTTCTCTCTTTGAATCTCTCAGATCCAGGATAATTCTTTATAATTCTAACTGATATGTCTCCATAACAGATGTGAAAGAATTTAGTATTGTTACTGAAAGAGTGAATAGAACCCTTCTTAGAGAGAATTAATGAACTGTGCATGCGTCTGTATTTTTATAATATGCTTATTTTTATGATCTGTTCTGCGTAGCTCCCAAGTAAATGAATGGAATCCATGTTATTAATTACTGGGTGAACATAAACTGAGTACTTTCTTGTTAAACAGGGTATTATTCTTGTAGCTGCTTAAAAGTAACTGCTCTAATTTGCATCTAGCATGCAGACAGCAAACAGAATAGGGACAAGAGGCTAAGATTAAGCAATGGAGGAAATGTTACAACTCTGTGGGGAAAGGAAAAAAAGAGATAGCTTTGTGTTTGGGGGGGATTTTTTTAAGCATAGATATGCCAATGCATTGAAGGCTTCACTTCTCTTAATTGCTTGAGGGACAGTGGGTTTTCTTCAGTATGATCTGATGAAATTTAAATTATAGTACTTCTTCATTTGTAATTTTGCTGATTATTTAGATAACAAGTTTACTTTGATTATAATGCAGTTCTCATCTTAAGCTGTAATCCTAAAGATCACAATAACTAGCATTCTCATAGCAAAGAGTACAACAAATGGTTATTTATGTTGATGTTAGAGTCCTTTGAGGCTTAAAAAAACCCCTAACCACAGATATCTGTGAATTTGAAGCTTTATTTGCTTTATTACTTTGGCGTTGACTGCTGCCAAACATTCCTATCCAATCAGTCTGCAATGCAGTGTAGGCACTGTTGTTTGCCCTATCTGTTTGTTGAGAAGTTACTAAGTATAGTTATTGGCTATGTGTCTGAGGGAACTAGGCTTTTAAACATTCTCCCAATTTCGGATAAAAAATTTCTTGTACTTTATCAACTGCAAGTCCACTTTCTCTCACACATGCTTGAGATCCTGTCATCTTTTTACTGTGTATATTTTCATGCTACCAAGGAGAATGTTTTTCTGGACAGAAATATGTAACTCTAATTATTAGACTCCAAAATAGATGTAAGAAGAAAAATGTCACATTATTTAGCTACGTTTGTAGAAGGACTTTTTCAGGTTACATTCAGAGTTTGAAGTAATCTTCATTGGGGTGGATGACTAAACAATTATACTATGGTGAAAGGATGTTTAGAATGTTTAGAAGTGTCTTCTAACAGGATAGAAACAGTCAGATGACCATGGTCCTGACTTACATCAATAAGCAAGGTATACTTGATGGCTTTGTTTCTTGCTTTCAAACTTTTAAACTCGCTTTCTGCCTGCCCCTTTGTTGTTTATAATCAAAACCTTTTGATTTACAACTGAGTCCAAACTTTGTTAAATGCCAAATTTAGCATAAGCAGAAAGATATGTAGATAAACGTCTGAATAAGCGATAATGTGGTATATGCCTGTGGAACTTTTAGGGGGGCTTTTGAAATCAGAAAATAGGCAAATAGGTTTTGGGGTTCTTTTTGTCTGGATCTTGATTAGATGGAAATTTAACTTTTTTTTTTTTGTTTTAATTGAACAGTAATTTCTAGTAGTTAAATTAGTTCACTAGGGTGGTTTAATTGTAAAACATGTTTCATAGACCCATTTGAATATAAGACACAAAATGTGTAGTCAGTTATTTTGAGCAGATTATGGATACTTGCATATCATTATTAATTCTGCAGCATGTCTGCGTTAAAAGCTTAAATCGTCTCACAGTAAATCCTCTAATGCTGGTAATTCTAACAGCTCATGACCCCTCAGCTTACAGTGGTTTTATCCATTGGTGGTTTCTGCTTTCTAGCTGAGACCACTGTATAAAAGCAGCCATGCTTCCCCTGTGTTCCTGCTGTAAAGTCAGACCACTCTCAATATTAAGCAGTTAAGCTAAGGTGTTTGGTTTTTACACTCAGGGAGAATGTACTGCTTGCACAGTAGAGAATGGCAGGAATCATTTTTTTATGTTAACGTCTGTTAGGCTCTAATGAACACCAGTGTCTATGGCCTGACTTTAAAAGTAAAGTAGATGCATGTGCTAATGTTAAATATAGATGCACCTTTGGCATGTTAGCAGGAGTATCGTAGATAAATTTGCAAACCCGGCCTGGTAACTGGGTAGATGTGCCCTTTTTGGGCTGCCATTTCCTTCAGGGTGTTCAAACACCCTCAAATAAGAAATACTGTGTTCGCTGGCATTTACTTTTCAGCAGGAGATAGAAAAAGGAGAGTTGGTTTTTTATCTTCTGAGCTTTCAGTGGCTGTAGTAACTCATATAAAGTAATAAAAATAAACTGAAATAAATTATATCTTCTTTATCTTTCAGAAGAGGCCGCTATTGTCTAATTGCAATTTAACACTTGAGTAAATCCGGCTTCCAAGCACTTGACTAATCACATCTAACACCACCTTTTCTCAGCTTTATAAAGGGGAGAAAAAAATAAAGTCGTCTTGGGCAGTGAGCATCACTACTAAATATTAAGTTTGTGTTTAATTTGTATAACAATGAATTAGTCCTTTGAAAAATGTGAAATTATTTTCTTAAACAAGAACGTAATGAATTTTAGAAATATCTTTCTGTAATTCCTCATCTTAATATTTCCATGTTTTTATAGTTATGTGTATTTTCTCCCTAGCTGTAACAAATGTAATCACAAGTGATGTTTTGGCTAAATTTTTTTCTGCAGAATTAGATTTCTTTTGGTGTTATGTTGTGAATCATTGGAGTTTACCTTCTGATGAGAAAACGTCATTCTGTTCCGCACCAGAATTAGTGGAAGACCTGTTGACTTTTTTTTTTTTTTTGCACGTTAACACCTTAGATTTAAGTGATATATTGTCTTTTTAGAATTACTTGTATTTACTCATGAAAATCCTTTGTAGTAAATCATGGTTCTTGCTAGATGAATAGAGTAAGCTAGCTGTGATTTTTGGAGAAAAATATATTTTTTTCAGAAGTAGTATATATATTTTAAAAAAAAAAGGGCAGGGGGGAAGGCTATGATCTGGTTGGCCTAGAACAGCCTTTAACAGCCCAAGTTTATTATTGCTTTATGTAACTTTAAAGTAAGTGTGGTGTTTTCAGTTGTAGGTGGCACTTAAACCATGAAGATCTTAATTTTCACAAATGGTTTGACCTTATAAACATGGAATTTTGCCATGTTCATAATGGTCTTGAGATATAATGTAAGAGGGCGCTCAAAAGAGCGTTCATACTATAGACTGAGGGAGTACGCTCTTTTCTTTGCCTTTGACATTTTTGTTTGAACTTCTTTGAACTAAAACTTGGGGTTTAGGTGTTAATTGTTCCAGTATAATTTAGGACATGTTAATGGCTCTTTCTTCATGTTTCCAATATAATAATTTGTTATGTATTTTCCCTTGTGTGAAGTACTACACTATTTTCCTCTGCTTTTCTAAAACAATGGATTAATAAGACACATTCTTTGAGAAATGACTTTAAAAAAACTTGTAAAACCTGAGTAAAAATTTGTTCTTATGCATTCCGTGCTTTTTTTTTTACATTTACTTTTTTAATTGCAGACATTCATTCAAAAGAATGTATGAAACTTTATTTTCGGTTAAACTGTGTTTAGGACAGTTCCAAAAATGGAAAAAGATTAACTCTTGAGGATTTTTTCTTCATTGTCATACTTCCAAAATCAAAATTCTCTCCACTATATATGTATTTACTCATACTGCTGCATGCACACTACTGTATATTAGAATATTACACCCATTTTCTAGTGAAGGCTCCTTACCTTCTCTGAGTTAATTCTTAATGTTCAGCATATCTTCTGGTGCTTGTTGATGCTACAGGGGAAGTTTAGAAAATAGACACAATAGAATGTAGTGTTTGATCTGAACTAGCGTTCCATTTGCATGCACCAGACAGGTGCACTCATCTTCCTGTGTAAGGCTCAGTGGCATTGCTTCCCACCACTCTGCTTCTTATAATGTACACAACAGTGTCACAGCTAATCCTTTCTTAAAAGCCCATTTAACTACATTTTTTCATTAATTATTTTTTGGGCAGTGTCTGTGCACTCTTGCTCTCTGTGTGTGTAGCATCTGATAGGGTTAAGAATATTAAAAAATAAACCGCTTAGGCCATCTTAAATCTTGGTTTGGGATGTATGTTTGGCTTTCAAAAGAAAAAGAAAATTTCATGTCCATTATTTGATGTATTTCCTGCAATGAAAATGTGATTTTTTTTTTAAATTTTTTTTTAGTGTTTTAGAATTGGTGGTACTATTGCATATTTTTATGTAACTAACAAAAAGTTTCTCCACAGTCTCTGCACCTGTATTTGTTGCAAAACAAATGGCTATCAGTAATGCATACCTATGCATAAGACATGATTTTCTATTGGCATGGAAAACTTTAGTTGAAATGTGAACTAACTATACATGCCGTAGTACCATAACTTCTTGGTGTTAAGACATTTGCAAAAAAACCCTAAGTGTTCAGTTTGTGTACTTACTGTTTGGGTTTTTTTTTTGTTGTTGTTTTTTTTTTTTTCCCCGTTCCCTTTCTTGAATAAGCTACTAACAGTGAGTGGCTCAGGATGCATCCAGAATGTGGCTATAACCTTGTAAATTCTCCTCACCTGAAGCCAGCTTGGGTCTTGGATAGAGCTCTGTGGCACTTGACCTGTATGGTGGCTGATGGAAAGTATGCTGCTAAAGGGGTCCCCTCCTTGATTGAAAATGATCATCACTTGAATGTAAGTGAATAAGAACTAAATGTAAGCTAATGAACACTATAAATAGCTGAAAAAAACTTTAATATTTCTAAGGTTGTGGAAATGCACAAAAAATGGTGTATACTTTGAAGATAAACATTTAATGAAATAACCCTTTAATTATTTTTTTCAGAACAATTCATAGGAGCACTTAGCTTTTTCTTAATTATTTTAATCATCAACATTATTCACTAACATAATTTTTATTTTTACAGTGTATCCGTAAATTAATTTGGGAAGATGTATATCCAAAAATTAAACTATGGGAATTTTTCCAAGTGGATGTTAACAAAGCTGTGCAGCAATTTAAAAGCCTCCTAACTGAAGGTAAAAGAAGAGTATGTTGCTGAAGCATGTGGATTATATATTTATAGTTCAAGAAACTTATAGGTAAACTTAACAGTAAGCTGGAAAGCAACATAATCCCATTTTTTGCTGTGTGAGAAATCTACTGTGCTGATTTAAGCATACAAGAATGCTTTGAGAGCTAGTAAAGCCTTTAAAGGCTTTCCTTTATCCATATTTTGCTTATGCTAGAATTATAGAAGTTGTATGCCTTTTAAATGTAATTCTTATTTTTACTTTATGAATGCTCTTTTCTATCTTGTTCTTAGGCAAAGTGAGCACTAAATCTGATCCAAATGAACATCTTCAAATAGTTCAGGACCCTGATTATAGACGATTTGGCTGTACTGTAGATATGAATATAGCATTAGCAACATTCATACCACACAGGTATTGTATTATTGATTACAAGTTAAAATCACAAGTGAAGTTAAGTTTGCAAAACCAAATAAGTAAAATTCTTCTCAGGGATGGGAAAAATTAAATTTTTCCTTCCTTTTAGTTAAGTATACTGCATGTTTTAAAAATAAATTATTCTAATTGTCCTCTGCTTTTAATGTCTTCCTGATAAGCAATGGACCAGCTGCAATAGAAGAATGTTGTAACTGGTTTCGCAAGAGGATTGAGGAACTAAATGCCGAACAGTACAGGCAAACTAATCACCATCAAGAGCAGGTCTTATAATTACTATATTTTAATGCTGAATTGTTTTAAATTGCAAATAAATGCAGGCATTTCAATAATGCATAATTAAATTACTTCTAGGCTGTCAATTGTCTTGTGGGGACTGTGGTTTATGAACGACTGGCTGGTGATGGTCCTAAGCTGGGTCCTATCAGTAGAAAAAATCCTTTAGTTACCAGGTATATTTTTTTGTTTTTTTTTTTTGTTTGGAAACTTAGAATCTATCCAGGGAAAGTGAGTTCAAAGTTCACTAAAAGTATATACATTTATATGTAGAAGTGTATGTTTTCTTTCCCATGGACAAATGCCACTTAATGAATTGACTGTCTTTTTTAAGCAACGATGGTAACTGTTTAATAAACAAATGTGACCAGAGAGCATGAAACAATACTCAGAGCACATTGAAGCCTTACATAGTGCAAATTGCTCTTGTAGATGGAAGAGGGGTGAACTAGGAAAGCTTATACCTTTCAAGTTTGATGTACTTGATGCCACTCGTATCTGAAGAGCTAGGGCTTTAATCTTACATTACCAGCTGACACCAAGATAGTGGCAACACCTGTCCTTTTTTCCTTCAAGGCATGCTAAGAAATAGAAAACTCCCCATCATTTATAGTCTAGCAGCTGCTTTTTTATATATGTTTTATCTACAAGCCAGTTCATAGCAGATATTTTAGTTTCAAAGACAACAAATTTCAGTTTATGTGGGTTTTGGGGTGGTTTTTTAATTGTCTGTCTATTCCACAGGTATTTTACTTATCCATTCAAAGAGCTGACTGTGGAGGAAGAAGAAGCTATGATACATCAGCCAGATAAAGCTTGTTATTTCATGGCTCATAATGGTTGGGTTATGGGAGATGATCCTCTTAGAAACTTTGCGGAACCAGGTTTGTAAAAGAACTTTGAATCATCTTATAAACCTTTTGATATTCTAGCCAAAGCAAAAAAGATTTTATTTAATCTATCTTTTTTCGAGATTTATTCCTATGAAGCTGCAGAATAGCAGGTACTCAGTTTATAGCGCTTTTATTTTCCATTCAGCGTACAGATCAACTGTAAGAACTGGGATTTAAGGTACAGTTTTGCAAGACTTGAGGGAAATTACCAGCTTTCTGCCACTGAAATGAGGACATCCTGCCTCCCCTCTTGTCATTGTTTTTGATTACTTTGTACTTTGTTCCAACGCCACTCCTTGTTGGCATTTCCCTAAGACAATGACAGTGTAGCAGAAAACTAATGCAATAAAAATGTGGATAGTATTTCACTGTATTAGTGAGCAAAAACTGGATCCTTGAAAGGTCCAGTGAGTGGCAGTCAGGCAGTCAAGAGATGACCCAGTTAATCCAAATTAAGTATGCAGATTACTCGTGAAGGAAAGATAGGGTATGAAATCACCATGCACTGAAATATTGTATTCTAACTCCTTTGGGTACAGCATTGATATCCAATAAAAGCAAGGTTGACAACTCTTGTTTTCAGAGTAGTCATTCACTTTGTAAACTGAATCAAAGAAAGGCCAGTTTAATTCTAATTAAAAACATCTATCTAAGAGTTTGTCGAGTCTGCTCTGGAAGCTAATCTGGTTGATATGCCAGGGTGATCTGGAGTTAGCAGACAGCTCATTTCTGCAAAATAGTTTACAGCCCTTTCACTGCTTTTTATTTACTTTTTTTTTTCTTTTGCAAGGATGAAGATAATATGTGTTTCAAGGGTTGTTTTGTTCAGCTGCCTTTCAGCTAACTGCCCTTGCTTCTGGGCAGACTGTTGTATTTTTAGCTTCAGTCATTGGTTTTAGTTAGCATACCTAATTTCCATTACTGAGTTTTCTCTATTAATTTGTCTACAGCCTCTTGAGTGCTTTATAGTTGTGTTATACCTTTGTTTTATGCCACACATTATTTCAACTGAGAACTCAGTGTGAAAAGATGATACATAAGGGCACAAATATAGGAATTGCAAAACAAATGCAGCCAGTTCTGTAAATGGCCCTTAAAAGAACCATGATATACATCCAAAGAAAACCAATTTTTCTGTCCATATAGTTATGTTGCCATTAGTGAAGGTAAAAGGTAGACTGTGCTTAAGTGAACGGTTTTGGAAGTAGTGGTGACTTAAAATCCCTGCTCTTACTAGCTGCATACTCTTGTTGTGCATCGTTCATTGTGTAGTCCCAATCACTTAGGTGTCCATAATGTGATCCTTAGGAAATTAGTCTACCTGAAAAATAATCTCTTTGCTAAGGTTTCCTGATCTAATTCAAGGTTCAACAACTAAAATAACTGTGGTGATGCATCAGTATAGCTGGTCTAGGAGTAGCAGAAAGCAATGGAGTAGCTATGTCTTACCCATCCTGAGTGATGCTGACCCTGTTCATGCTTTGATCAGGTTTAGGTAAGATGAATACAAATAGACCTTCAGAAGACTGATGGCTCAAAGATAATTTTATTTCTCTTATGTGGTGTCTGATTATTGACAATTCCTTGGTTGTGCCTGGATATTACGTGTTGTAAATAGTGGGGGGGGATTTTTTTAATTGTATTACTGCCATTGTCAAATACATGATTTATATGGGACAGAAGTCACTTTTTTAGATATGGCTGATTATTTAAGTCTTTGTCACAGTTAAATCTGTCAGTATATTCTGTGCAGTAAGTATATTACAGGTGAACTCAGATTTAAAGATTGTTTTTTATTGATTGCATCAAAAAGAAGGCAAAAAATAGTATATGAAACTAGACTAGATGCAGGATAAATATTTTTATACACACAAAAATTATTTAGGGACTTTGTCCATTTAAGTGACCTACCTGCCTAAGTGCTTTGGAAATTTGCCTTGCATCATCAGAGTCTGCTGTTAATGGAAGATAAAATTTTAAATTTTGCCTGTGACAGTTTATTTATGGTAACACAGTGTGATGCTTTTCTGAATTTGACCAGTATAAACAACTGAACTACTGATCTTGTTCATTTGTTTGCTGCTCATTTCTTCTTTCTTTTCTCAAGTACAGTTTTTATACTACTTTGAAGAATTAAAAGGAATTTGATTTCAACCTGAAGAATTATTTCAGTATCACTGTAGAAGTTAAATATTCCCTGGCAGTAGTCTGAAATCATAGATCAGTGTAGAGTATATAGATTTTGAGTTGATACAGTTATTGTTAGAATTCTTACTCTTCATCACAGTGTTCTGCTCTTCAGCAGTAGAAAATGAAATACCACATTTTCATTTTGGTGCACATTCTGTACTATATATATACACACTATAGTGAATTTATTTCCCTTACAGGCTCAAATGTTTACTTGAGAAGAGAGCTTATTTGTTGGGGAGACAGTGTGAAACTGCGTTATGGTAATAAACCTGAAGACTGCCCATACCTCTGGGCACATATGAAAAAATACACTGAAATCACTGCCAAATACTTCCACGGTGTTCGTCTTGACAACTGTCACTCAACTCCTATTCATGTAGCTGAGGTACGCAAAATTAAGTTTATTATAAAACAGCTTCTGTCTGTGAAATAAATACCTGCACTGTTGCTACAAAATCTGCAGGAGCTACATGGCAGAGTTCAGGTGTGAATGAATCTTCCTCATAGCATAAGCAAGGTTTCTTGACTGGTGATGTCTAGATATGATTTCAGCTACGTTAAACAGTAGAGTGGTGTAGCTACTGTATCTTTTAATTCTCTACTTTAGCTGAAATATCGCAGATGCTGATGGACGTGGCTAATTTTTCTTTCCCTCACATAGCTATGGACTTGGTGCAATGACTGCCAGTATCCAGTATGTCAGTTTTAGATGGAGTCATTGCAAAGACTTGGTGGAAAGTCTTAGTCTTAGTGGTTTTTTGCCATATATTTTGCTGTTGCTGAATTAAACAAGAAGTGGTTTACTTCCCAGAATTTAAAAGTTGGTGAAGAACACCTGCAAAAAGTTTAGTCTGGCAGGCTTATTGCTAAGATTAGTGCTTATTGTTTACCAGAGAGCTGACTACACCCAGAAATTGTACTTAGCTAGTAAATTAGCTTTAAATAGGTTTGAGTAGTGCAGCTTCTTAGTGCTTAGACTTAGCTTGGTTACAGAGCTTATATGAAGAGCTCTCTGAAACAAGATGATTTGCCCACGCAAAGGTTCTAAGTGGCTCTTAAATGAAGCCATTTCAAAACTTCTGCCATTCTTTCATTTATTGTTACTATTTTTGAAATGGTAACTTCAAAGGCTTAAACTGAAGTCTTCCTCAGATTTCTTACCTTAACAGGTATCTCTTTTGTCCAGCCTTTTGTTCTTGCATTTTGAGTTAAGATTTTGTTTAAAAACAAAGTTGTAATTAGTTTAAAGTCTCAGAGAATTTCCTAGAATTATGCAGTCCATAAATAATCTGTGTAAAATATAAATATGGTTTTATTAATCTTTCCTGTTATTAATATTTTTTAATGAACTGCATATATGAATGACTCATTTATGTTTGGTTAACCTTCATGTTAATGATTGCATATATGTAGCTGACAATGGATGCCTTGCATTAAAAATGTATTATGATCTATAGGAGATGCTAGCAACAGCCAGATCAGTCAGACCTAATCTTTATGTGATAGCTGAACTCTTCACGGGCAGTGAGTACATTGACAATGTTTTTGTCAACCGCCTGGGAATTACCAGCCTGATTAGAGGTACAATAAGCAGTTGAAAATTATGTAGGATTGTCGTGTATGGTTTGGAGTTTTTAATGTGAAACTAACATTGGTATGCTTTTTTTTATTTTTTTATGTTCTTTGCTTATGCAATTACCTTTTCTTCTTTATGTTCTACTTAACTTCTCCTGTGTTGTATGTTAATTCTTGATTTTGCTTATGTCTATGCATCATCTTCTGTGTAACAACTTTTTTTGTTCCTTAATTTTGGTTTTCTGTTTATCTTTGCTGCATGGCATTTTCCTATTGTCCAATCCCTGCCTAGCTTTGAAACTTGTCCTTTTTTGTATCTACCTTTCCCCTTTCTGTGGCTTTTTTGGCTGTGCTTTTTGCAGTACATGCTGGACACAGCTAGAAAATTGCGAGCCGATTTGTATGTAGTGGCTGAACTGTTCACAGGAAATGAGGAGCTGGACAATATCTTTGTGAATAGGCTGGGCATTACCTCCTTAATAAGAGGTAGGCTTGCTGTGTGTGTGGTCTCTTTCCAACGAGAGATTATAGATGACGTGCTTTTTCCAAGGAAAAGGTTTCTTCTGGATTATGCACTTTTAATTTCATACTCCATGTAATCAGAAGTAGAGACTTTTTTTGATACTCAGCCAAAAATACAGTACTAACTGTAAAGTAAGAGAAGATATCCTGCATTAGTTTACAGGTTAAATATTTCACTTTTATTCTAGTGAGAGAAAAAGAAGTTGTAGCACAGTTCTGCTATGAAGTGCTGCGTTGTGTCTGATTTTTTTGTTGCATGAGTTTCTTAAAGCCTATGAGAAACAGTTTCAGATCTCTGCTTTTTTCTCCCTTTTTTTCCCTTAGCTTTTTCTGCCTTAATATATTATAGTAAATGGAATACTCCAAGATTGTGTATCCACTTTGGAGAATATAGTTTTATGTGACTTTTAATGACTGAACACACCAAAATAATAACTTTAAAATGCTGCATTAACATCTTTGTGCCTGCTGTACTCTATGGTAGTTATTCTTATGCAAAGACTTGCCTATTTTGTTCTTTAGAGGCAATGACTGCTTATAATAGCCATGAAGAGGGAAGGTTAGTTTATCGTTTTGGAGGTGAACCTGTTGGCTCTTTTGTTCAGCCACGCTTGAGGCCTTTGATGCCAGCTATTGCTCATGCACTGTTTATGGATATTACACATGATAATGAATGTCCAATTCAGGTGAGCACCTAAAATGAAAACTAAAATTTACATTTAATGTTTTCTGAATTTATATTTCTGAACCATGGGAGGGCTTGGTGCAATCTGGATATTTTTCCTAGGTGATATTTACAAAAAATGTGTTTCGGATCTTAAGTTTTCATGCAGAGAATAAAATTTTATAACAATTCCCTCTAATGTTGAAGACTTTGTCTTTCAAGGGAAGAAGTATATAAAGCTACTTAATGTGCTGTTTTCATTGTTTTATTCCAGCTACTATAAGTGGTTCTGTCTCTCCTTGTTAACCTGTCCTCCTAAGCTCCTGTTTTACAGGAGAGAATGAGAGAGTGTAGTGGGAATTGGAGTGCTTATTTTTGAGGGTTTCTCTTAAGTTACTTTTGTTAGTGCATTTGTAGTAATTTATTTTTTTCCAATAATTCTCTTGTGATTGAGAAAATGATAATCATGTGATTAGCAACTCCTCTGTTAAACTGAGTATATCTTCTGTATGCTGAATTGGGAGGGATTAATTTTGTCTTTGTTTCACTATTTATTAAGTATTTATTTTTTAACATAGCACCGATCTGCGTATGATGCTCTTCCTAGTGCAATGATTGTTTCTATGGCATGCTGTGCTACAGGAAGCACCAAAGGCTATGATGAATTAGTACCACACCAGGTATGTGTCTACAGTTTATCTCCTAAGTTACTTGTTAAAATATAAAATTTATTCTTGTCCTAGGACATATATTTTTGTTTATTTTAAATTCCAAGCAGTTTACTAGCGGCATTACTTTGAATTGTCCAATTTCATATGAAATTTGAATTTATTACATAGTTGAGATCTCCAGATGTTTGATTTCTTTCTAGAGCAGTTGATATTTATTTAAATCTTAATTTCTTTACAGATCTCTGTAGTATCTGAAGAGAGGTTTTATGCAAAATGGAATCCAGCAACACACCTGACTTCTGGTGAAGTTAATTTCCAAACAGGAATTCTAGCAGGAAGGCTGGCCATAAACAGGCTGCATCAGGAGCTGGGGGCTAAAGGTTTTAATCAGGCAAGAAGTGAGGGTAGCACTGCGATTTCTCCATATTTATGTTCTGAGTGAGCACAGTTGCAATGGTATGTCTTTTCTAGGTGTATGTAGATCAAGTTGATGAAGATATAGTGGCAGTGACAAGACATTGCCCTAACACACACCAGTCTGTTGTGGCTGTAAGTCGAACTGCCTTCAGGGATCCTAAAACTTCTTTCTACAGTAAAGAAGTACCTGAAATGTGTATCCCAGGTAATCGGATTTCTTTTCAAGAGATGGCAGGTGTACGAAAAATTCAGGTTATTCTAATTCCATAATTTTTAACTTCAAACACATGAAATCAATACGAGACTTTTCAGTGTATATAACACTCCTTTTATATGTACTAATGTGCGTTCACCGAAAGTGGTTAAAGAAACGATAACAAACTTACCTTGCTTAGGGTTTTCAAAGGCATTCATATTGAGTATACTTCCTGCTATAAGCTCCCCATGAGGGTGTGGTTTTGTTTACTGTCTTATTTGTGAACTGGTAAGAAATGGTTAACAGCAAGATGGTTAATTGTACAGAGTTGGAGGGGATTACAATTATGTGTTATACTGGGTAAAAAGGCTAAAATCTCATCATACTTGTGAATGTCATTGCTATTCAGCTTTCTTGTACATGACTATTTTTGTAGCTTTAAAATGCATCTTAAGAAACAACTTTGTACTGCATAAGTTAATATAAAGATAATATATAGATAATACACACATAATTAAATATGCAAAGTATTTACTATACTTAATAGTAGCAAAGTATAATGACTTCTACACATTACCTGGGCATATTTCTGAAGAGAAGCTTTCCAAACTAGTTTTTTAAGTATACTCAGTTCTTTGAGTGCATGTGTGTACCTGTTTTAAAGTCAGTCACATTATATGTTAAGACATTTACAAGTGACTGCAAGACTCGTATATCTTAGTTTGTAGATTACTGAAAGGATAGAGAAAATGAGAATACTTGAATATTAATAATAAGCTGTTACACTTTGAAGATAAACCATCTGTAGCTGCAGTTTGGAAACCAATCTAATACAGTCTCCTAAAAGATAATAAGGAAACTAACAGAGCTGGTGATCAGTAAAAGACAGGTTGTAATTCGCTAATTATTGTTGACTGATTTTTATGGCTAATTTGTTATAAAATAACAAAATAGCAGTTTTAAATACAATACAGCCAGTGAACATGTAATGAATGTTTATAGGATATTTAAAACACTTCCCCATATGTTTTGTCATGTTTGGTTGTTCTTTAGCTGTACAACAGAGACTTGTATTTTGAATATTTAGATGTTTAGTTTTAAGTTTTGCTTCATACTTTCAAAAGAATCACTTTTCATTTAAAGAATCTTAACAGCTACAACATGATTTAACTTTTCTTAGGAAAAATAGAAGAAGTAGTACTTGAGGCTAGGACTATTGAGAGAAATGCTAGTCCTTACAAAAAAGATGAACGTTTTATAAATGGATTGCCTAATTTCACAATGGAACTCAGAGAGCATATCCAGGTAACTAGCCTCCTTCACCCATGTTCTGATGTAATATTTTGTAATTGTGATATGTTATATTAGAAAAAAGACATTGAATTTCAGTTGCAAATGTGTTTTCTTTTCTAAGATTAAAGACAGTAAAATTATAAAGCAAGCTGGAACTGCCATAAAAGGGCCAAATGAATTTGTTCAAGAAATAGAATTTGAAAAATTAACACCAGGAAGTGTAATAGTATTCAGGTACGTTATTATAATTGCCAAATGGCTGCATGAGCTTAAATAGAATGAGAGGATTCTTTGTTTTGAGATTAGAGTAGTTATTTTAAGTGCTACATTTCTACAAGCTATGCATTCATATTTACAGAGTTAGTCTTGACCCAAAGGCACAAGAGGCTGTTGGTGTACTGCGCAATCATTTGATCCAGTTCAGCCCTCATTTTAAATCTGGAAGTCTTCCTGATGATCATTCAGCACCTATATTAAAAACATTATTTTCTTCGTGAGTATTCTTTAAGTTTCTGAAGTAGAACCAAGAGAGCTACAGTGGGAGTGAAGAACAATCTGTAAGCTTAAAGTGAGGATTTTTTTGTTGTTGTTACTACGGATGGATTTGGATTGTCGGAGTGCAGTAAAAACTCTGAGATGTTCTTTTTATATTTATAATACTAAGGAGGGTTAATACTTAAAAACTTCCTAAGCTCGTTTGTTCATGTTCTGTGTAATTGCTGCTTAAAGTGGACATATTAATGTGGAGTGCTTGTCAGTGTTGTGGTATGATTGTTTGGGGTTTGTACTTAATACTGTGTTTCTAAATAAATACTGAAACATCTGAGAACAACATCTTGGAAAATCTGAAAAATCAGGCTCTTAATTTCCAGGATTAAGTGGTGAAAGAGTGGTATATATTTGATTATTTTAATGTAAGTCTGAAACTAGAATTGTTTGTGAAATCCTTTCTCTATTTCCCTGCTAATGTTGCTTTGGGGTTTGGAAACATTTTTTCTCAACTGTTTTTTTCAGTATTGCATCTAAACTAACTTTGGCTGACCTAAATCAAGTACTATATAGGTGTGAGGCAGAAGAACAAGAAGATGGTGGAGGTTGTTACAATATACCAAACTGGTCACCGCTGAAGTATGCAGGCCTCCAAGGTAATAGTTTCAGCATTGTTTTTTCTAACAAGAAAAAAGGAAAACAGAGCTGCTCAATCTAGATCATACCTTAATGCTGTTTTATGGCTAGTGCCATTGTTTGGATAAAAACAAGTAAGTTTTGTTTGTTTGTTTGTTTTGTTGTTGGTTTGTGGGTTTTTTTGCTTGACCATGCTACTAATCAGTGTTGTACCCAGGAAATCACATACTAAACCAAAACCCCTCTCTCTAGATACTCTGAGCTGCAAAATTAAGTTTCAATATGTGTTTTAACACCAATGCCCTTGATTTTAAAATAAAAAGAAAATATATATACCTCCAGTGAAAAGTCACATTAAACCCTAAGCATTACTAGATTACTGAGGAGTGTCGATCATTTATCAAAGGCATGGATTCCATCATGCTGGTTATTCCACAATGATTTTTGTAACTGTCTGAGATGTACACCGAGGAAACTACAGTTGAGTGTATCCTAATTCGTTCTGCACATCAAGAGAAGTAATATAGTTAAATCCAGTTATAGCATCTGTTGCTGTGTACCTTTTCCTCCTGAATTGTATTTGCTGTTTGTGATAATGGTGTGTCTTTTAATCCAGAGTTGGGTTTGTATCTTCAGGGTTAATGTCAGTGATGGCAGACATTAGACCAAAGAATGATTTGGGTCATCCATTTTGTGATAATTTAAGATCTGGAGACTGGATGATTGATTATGTCAGTAATCGTCTGATTTCACGTGCAGGAGCCTGTGCAGAAGTGAGTAAAAATACTTATCTAGTGACTTTGGAGTTTTAAATTACTAGTTTGTTTCCTTTTCAATTACTGGTATATTTTTAAATTCAGTCTGTCTATAACGTATTTCTTGTCTAGGCAATTTTTTCTAGGATATTAAACCGTTAATATATTTTTCTTCCCTCTCCTCAATTCTATTTGAGCATAGACTGCAAAAGGGAAGTGAAAAATATGTAGGGCATGGAGGGGTTGTTAGCTTTTACATAAAGGCCTGCAGGGGTCCTTCCCTGTTTATTACTTTTCCTCAAATAAAAATGAAGTAACCATTATTTGTTTTTTTTAAGTACTTTCAAAAGAGGGCCTAAATACTACTGAGGCATACATGATTATGATAGAGTTGTAGTAAGATTGCACAGTCAAGCACTGAGAAGATAGGAATTACTGAGATTCAGGTTACCTGTATAGCTGCATTACAATACAGTCCTTTTCTTTCTCTGTCATATTTTATTTTCCTGCATGGCAATTACTTTATTCATTTCACAAGATGAAGACCTCTAATGAATATAATAATATAGGCTTTAGCATTCTTACTTCATTTTGTTCCTGAAGTCAAGCACAGTGATATAAAGCAGAAGAATGGATAAAGCAGTCTAATGTACTGAAGTGAATGCTGAATCTGACCTCAGATGGAGCTTTCCTAGAAAGGAAGTTAGTCTGATACTTGCCAGATTTACTGCTCTTCAAAGACTGTTGCTTATTTTTTCTGTGTATTTTTTTTGAGTTCTTAATTTGTAGTGTCTTACTCTGTTTTACAGAAAATATAAAGGACCTATAGCTATACTAAAGTCACATGAAACTAAAATTTACAATTTCACTGTTTACATTTGTAACTTTCCCTTCATAACTTCCAGGTTAAATATATAGTGTCATCATGTGATAGATTGACATGTACTTTCTTCATCTGTGCAGTCTTCATCTGCAAGGTTTAAATCTTCAGTGACTTTCTAGTAGGTTGTCATGATGTTCTTTAACATTTCTAGAAGGAAATAAGAGAAATACTTCCCAGGTGTCAAACATTTTGCAGTGACACAAGGATGGTGAAGCTCTGGAATCTGGAGTCCTAGACCCAGATCTGCAGTCATTTTCACCAGTGGCCTTACATAATTTAGCCTTCTGATAATTTTTCTTTCCCTCATCTCAAGCTTCATCTCTTCAGTCCTGTCTTCTTAGACAATGAGAAACCTCCTTCCTGCACGTGGGTTGTAGTGATGCCTTTTGAGTTACAGCTTTCCTTTGCTACTCAGTTATAATAACTTCTTTGTGATTTTTTTTTTTTTCCTACAAGACTAGCAAAATATAATCTTTTTCTACAGTTGATGTTCTTGCCCATTTATGTCATAGTATAGATATAGTACAGATTTTTCCCTACTACTTTTCTTAGAGTTCATCTCTCTCAGCTGAAATTTTGGAGTGGGAGGGTACAGCAATTCTACCACAAATATCTAGCATGGACAACTTCTTAGACATGAATGGTTGTGAATGGTTGCATGCTAGTAGTGTTATTAATAACTGAAGATAACCTCATCTTTGTGGTGGTCAAGCATAACTTGGGTGTAATAAAGGTACAAAAACTGTGACATACTTTTAACTAGATGGATCCTGAAAGCATTAGGTTTTGAACCCTAGTGTAAGCAAGTTCTAATTAATACTGTATTTTAATAGGTTGGTAAATGGTTGAAGGCCATGTTTGTCTACCTAAAGAGAATTCCACGTTACCTCATCCCATGTTACTTTGATGCCATATTAGTGGGTGCATACACAACACTTCTGGATGTGGGATGGCATCACATGTCTAGGTATGCTTGGCTTATCAGAGCTATAGAGGAATCTGTATATATTTGCACCTTTTAAATTTTATCTGCTGGAGAATGTAATTTGTATATTTTCATGCTCGTCCAATGTAAAAGGGTAAAATTGGTAGTGAATTCAAATCCATCTTCTAATGGTGGTAGTTTGGAAGGTTGAGAGTTCAGATGTCTATCCAGGGTTTGAATTTATAACTACTGTTGGCATTGTGCAGGAGGAGACCTTAAGCCAGTATATTTTTTGCCAGGCTTCAGAAACATTTTTTGCTGTAATTTCAGTACAACTGCAATGATTCCTTAAAGTTCAGGGAAAAAAGAAAATACCAGATTGTAGTTGATGCTGATGTTTTGTTCAACATTTCTTCTCTAACACAGCTATATATCGTTCATTATCTGAGCACTTTGCTTAGTTCTTGAAATAACTGTTTAATCTTCAGTGTCTGCTTCTCCTTTGTTTCTTGGAAAGGGAAGGGAGATTGATTTAATGGAGGCTTTATTCTAGCTATGAACATCCTGAACAAATCAGTATTGTTTTGTAAAAATACAGATGTTAAAATGGGACAGGATTTGGTATGGCTGTGAAGTCATGTGGAAAGTAGTATATTTTATGAAAAAATGCTTGGAGATGAAATAGGAATGTAGGTTGCATTATTTTAGATAATGTGTTAACTGATTTATTGATTTATGATTTTTTTTTAATATATATGAATGTATATAAAAATGTGGTGATCTTAAACCTAGTCAGTATTTTTAAACAGAAACTTCTGTTCATTGTAAAATATCTTTTATCATATTTTTGAGGTCTTAGGTATGTATGTAAGCATCAAGTAAACCAAACCAATTTCCCTAGTCTTTTTACCCTTTTCCTTAGAAGTATTTGACATAAATACTCCCATTGGCATTAATAAATTAAAATTTAAGGCTAACGTTGGGCACCCATTTTGGGGAAAAAAGTGATTTACGAATTAAATCATAGGTACAAAATTAGCAAAATACTAATATTAACTCATTGTTAGTTTATTATGCATAATACTTATAATAGTCTTCTGTAAATGAAAAAGGGTACATTTTATAGACTGATGTTGCTGAATGTAAAGTTATTTTAATTTAATTATATTGAATTACAGCTTTGTGCAGAATGGATCAACATTCGTTAAACACCTTTCCTTGGGTTCAGTCCAGATGTGTGGCATAGGAAAATATTCTTGTCTGCCAGATCTGTCTCCTTCCTTACATGATGTTCCCTATAGGCTGAATGAGATTACAAATGAGAAAGAACAGTGTTGTGTTTCCTTGGCAGCTGGTAAGTGAGGACAACACTTTTATTTAAAAAAAAAAAAAAAGTCTTCTAAAACAGCTAAACTGTTTTTAGTAACTATATTTAAATTGTCTTCATTGTGCTTGGGATCCATGTGTCAGCAACCATGTATAAAATGTAGGTAGCAGTTTTCCTCACTTTTCCCCTGTGTTTTAACTTGTGTTTAAGATAAAGATTTGCCCATATTAAAATTATGGGAGTTTTGTCTAGCAGTACTTCTTGGGCACAACTGCTCTTTGGACGGTGTGAGGGGAAGTTTATAAGCACTTTATTTAGAGACATTTTTAGCTATATCCACTTTTGTCATATATGGACATCCACAAGTATGTTCCTTTCCAGAAGACTTGCTTAAGATAGATATACTTTAGCGTAATAGGTTTTAGTTCATAATTTTTAAGCATGAATTTAGAGAATGGAATTGTAATTGAGTACAACGGTGAATTCATTGTTTACAAGTTCTCAGAAAAAGAAAGAACCATTAGTAGACCAGAAGAATGCGTGATCTGAAACAGTCTCCAAAAGGAAAGAGCATAAAAGCAGTCAGTAAATAGTGTTTATAACTCCGAATGTTCTGCCAGTATCTGGCAGTCTTTGAATTGGGCACTTTCCTATGTCAAAAGTATTCCCTTCTGTGTATAGTGGCTTAAAATGAATTTATTTTTGTTCTGAGTTGGCCCATTCCTTTTCTGAAACCATAGAAACTTAACATCCACAGATTTTATGGCATGTCTCACTGGGGTGTTTATTTTCTTGTTTTTGCTGTCTGTCTTTCTCTCATGAAATTTTATTGCTTTTAGTTTCTGGCTTTTAGTAACATTCCATTTGCCTGCTTTAGTGTTACCTAGAAGCACAGAGGCACAATGTTCCCTTAAATTAATCATAAGGTTTAATTATACTAAAGGGTTTTGGTTTTAAATGTTCCCTTCACATTTTCACTGGTGGTTGTGTCTGAGACTTTTAACTCATACATGGATTGTCATTCTCAAGTGCTGTTGCCATATACTATAAAATTGCAGAGGTGTGGAGGCCATATTTGAGTATTAGCAAATACTTTGGAAAAGTAAGTGATAGAAGTTAAAATGTTGTTCTACCAAGCATGCACAAGACTCTGCTGTTTTGAAGCTTTACCATATTGAATTTTTTGATAGATTGAAAAAGTTAATAAATGGAAGAAAAGACTGTTGTAATTATTGTGCTTTATCTGTCAGAATCATTCTTAAAGTTACATGTTATAATATCTGCAGTAAGATGTAGTTCTAGAAGCTGCTGGAAAAGACAAGCAGGATTCCTTTTATAGCAGCTGAGAACAATTTTGGGCTGAAGAAGTTCATATCAATTCATATCTGTCCAGTCTTAACCCCTTTATGCTACTGAGATGGCACGTGTCTCGTACATAAACTCTTGCCAACAAAGCGTTACAAATCTTGTTGTAGTTCTGGCTTTTTGGTTGTTAGTTTTCTTTCTACTTCTTTTAATTAAAGGATGGCACTTGCTTAAGTAACAAAGTGATTTAATAAAAATATAAATGTGACTGTTATTGATATGAGAAATTCTGTTGTGTGATCTTGAAATTCTAGAAGATACTGTTCTAAAATGAGGTTTTTATCAAGAGGTCACTTTATCAAGAACTTGGTCTAGAAGATTTTTTACTTTAAATATCTTCATCTAGGAAAAAATTATAAATGTGAAAATATTTTTACTTCTGGTTATTTTATACATATGTGTGTGCTTGGGGATTTCTGCTATATCAATAAATGAGATGAATAATGACATTTCTTTTTAGGTTTACCTCACTTTTCTTCTGGAATTTTTCGCTCTTGGGGAAGGGATACCTTTATTGCACTGAGAGGTCTAATGTTAGTTACTGGGCGCTATCTAGAAGCAAGGTAAGACTGATTTATTCTTAGTTCTTACTGGTTTTGTAGGTAGTTAGGAAAAAGGCATGTTCTCAAAACCTGAGATGACACACAAGCTGTTAGCTGTGTAAAACTTCAGTGGCCCTAGATGGGTTTGGGAATTCTCTCTAAGTGGAATTAAAAATACTACTTAAATGATTCTCTTTTGCTTTCTTAGCACTGATATGAAGCTGATGTTCTGTATAGATAAAGTAGTTTTAACCCCAGTAACACTACTGCTTGTACTTAAACAAAATGATTGTGTTACTTGCATCATTGTTGCTGAGTAGTAATTTCAGAATTACTTAAAAATTTGAAGTAGCAAGAGAATACTGTTTTAATCAGAAAGGTATGATTGCATGTCTATCGTGATTTTTTTTTTTTTTTCCTCCTTTTTTTCTTTTGGTAACTGCTAGTATTTGTCTGTTAATACTAGAAATCAACTAGTTGTGGATTGTTACAATCTGGTAGCTGTTTGTAAATGTTTAACCTGACAAATGAGCAGATCTATTGATTTGATATTTCCATTAATCTCTTAATTTGGGTGAAGCTTGCTACATAATACAAACATAAAAATTAGTTGGTTTAAATTAGCATGTTTATGCTGTTGTATATTTGCCCAACTATTACCTTTCTCACACAGTAATATCTGCAGTCTACTAATATGTTTATACTCCCTTCTAAAGCTAGTTGGAATCCATGTTTTCCAAGGTATACACAACGGTTCTCCAATGAAACTTCTCATAAGCTCAGTTGCTGTCATCTCTCTGTATTTTAATAGGAAATTCCCATCTACTCCTGTCCTCCGTCCCCATTCCACCCCACCCATCAGAATGGATACCAGGGTAATCAAATACCATGTCAATAAAAACCTTCCCTGTGACCTCAGTGGGATTTGGATTTAGGCTCTGTATCACTATCTATGAAAAAGCAAACTAGCTTTTCCTTATTAGCAGATGTTGTATGTTTTGTACAAACTGATTTAAATGTGTTCATATTGGGGAATTTGTAGGGAATAGATGACTTCTGTAAAAGGAAGTTCATGCTAAATAAAGTAATTCGTAGCTTTCAGCAGCAGACTTTTGGCATCTGTCTTTAAGATCCTGTTTGTCTCCTTGACTTACCTTGCTATTAAGGCAAACTTCTATGCTTTGTACTTAATGGTCCAATAATGGCCTTGAAAGTAACTTAGTCAAGACTGTGTTTTTCTTTTGTTCTAGAAACATCATTTTAGCATTTGGTGGGACTTTAAGACATGGTCTCATTCCCAATCTGCTTGGCCAGGGGACACATGCCAGATACAACTGTCGTGATGCTGTATGGTGGTGGCTTCAGTGTATCCAGGACTACTGTAAAATTGTTCCAAACGGATTAGACATTCTCAGGTGTCCTGTTTCTAGGATGTACCCAAGAGATGACTCTTCTCCTCAGCCTGCAGGCACTATGGTAAAGATAACTTCTGATTTAAGTATTTAACACAACTATTCATTTTTAATGAAAGGGTGTAATTTTTCTAGCTACGAGAACCTGTTGCTATCTGTTGTTCATGGTGAAATTTGATTATAGCACAAGAATTCTGTATTTTAGGCAGTTCTCAGTACACCTGCATCACATGATTAGACAGGTGCAGGGGCTTGGGGATGGAGAAGAAAAAATTCCATCAGCTTCTAAGTTTTTTCCTTACTTTTTGTCTTGAAAAAAGTTTGTATTAAAAATTGTATACAATGTATTGCCATTGTCAAAGATGCTACTGAAAATGTTAGATGCTTTTCTTTTGAAGTGTCATAAACTAGAGGCTAAGAATTGCTACTATTTGCACATTAGATAGAGCCTTTCTACTTGTTTTTCATCTTGCCTTTCACATATCATCCAAACATGTAATCAATCTAGGATCAGCCACTTTATGAAGTAATACAGGAAGCAATGCAACGACACATGGAAGGCATAAATTTCCGAGAAAGGAATGCTGGTCCACAGATAGATCAAAACATGAGAGATGAAGGTAACATATATAGAACACTTGCTATGCAACTCAAAAGGTGACGATTACATTTCTGTTCCTTTAGCTATTGAGTAATTTTTTTAAAAATTGTTTAATGCAACTCAAACTATATTACTTTAAGTGAACTTTTATTTATAGATACCTTGTACCACAACATATAAACAGTTGCTGATAACAAACAATTAATTAAGCATTTTTTAAGTACAAAATTAAATTTAGACACTAAAAGTATAGTTGCCTTCAGATACCCGTCTCAGATCTCTTATTTGAAGGGGGTTTTTGTTTATTTAGGAGGTTTGGGCTGGGGTTGGGGGCAGTTGGGGTTTTGTTTTGTTTAAAATACAGACTTCACATGTGATGTTCTTGTTTGGCAGGTTTTAATGTAACTGCAGGTGTTGACAATGAAACTGGCTTTGTCTTTGGAGGGAACCGCTTCAATTGTGGCACTTGGATGGATAAGATGGGAGAGAGCGACAGAGCTCGCAACAGAGGAATTCCAGCTACTCCAAGGTACAGAACGCAGTCTTTTGGGGGGGAGGGGTTTAAATTATATTTCTAACTGAAATTCTTCTGCAGAACTACTGTGCTTTCCATTAACACATCTGAGAGGTGATCTCTCAAATGCTCTAAATGTTTCTGCCTACTAAAATGTTAATGGTAATTTTTTTTCTTTGTGCTCATTTGAAGAAAAAAGGTGTGTTCTTAGAAGCCCTCAGCTTCTGGCACGGTGTTAGCTCCCTGCAAAGAGTCGACTTTTGAATTGAAGTAGTGAAATGTAATTTAGGAACAACTATATACTGGTAGTACTAGCAGTACTAATTATTTAGACTTATTATAGGAGATACCTGTTGATAATTGTTGTGTTGTTTGAATACTTCTTATTTAGAATTCAAAAATATCTACAGCATCTTAAGTTTTTAAAGTTGAGATTAAACATTTTTAAAAATAAGCTCTTTACTATGTGCTAGCAAACTGCTGCAGGCATCCTTGCTTGAGTTTAGTACAGCATCAGTTTCAAGTAGACTGCTATCTGTGGGTGAGAACTGAAGGAAAACATTGTCTTGCTTGACAAGTGAGGCATTTTAATTGGGAACCAAGAGAGGTTGAGGTGTACCTGCCCTAAAGAGGTAGAATCGGTCATGCTGGAGAAAAATTTTACATCAAGCAGGCAGTAAAACTCAATGTGATATAATATGAAATTTATGCATATGGTGATTATCTATATATCACCTGAAAAAAGAAGCAAGTCCAAGAAGTGCATTTAGTGCTTATTTTAATGCTTCACTTTTGACTTGAGTAATCTATTATGGCAGAAATACTACCTAAGTTACCAAAGTGCATGTGCAGATGAGAACCTCCATACTGAATGTAGTTTTAACATCAGAGTACCAAGTTTTTGGGGGCTGATCCTTTTTTTTGTGTTCTTAATCACTGGTATAAAATTCTCATAAATCTATGCAAATTAGCTGGGTATGATAATGCCACTTTAAATTAGTCTGTTGTACAGAAGAAAAGTATCTGTTAGCCAGTTTACAATCAAGCTCATTCCCTGTTAGCTGACAGAAAACCTCACCTCTTTTCCATCCTTTCCTCTGTTGTTTCTTCATCAGGTGGATTCCTACTGATCTAAAAAAAAGTAAATTGACAGTCTGCTTATGCTAATGATCTCTTCTCTTATTCATGGCCTTTCATGAAACTCAAATTACCCTACAAAACTGAGTGTGCCTAAAAGTGGCAGATAAGTTTCAGTGTAGATAATGTTAAGATATGCATCTAGGGGAAAAATAGTCTAAAACCACACCTATACGAATGCTATCAGAACTGAGCTATAACACAGGAAGGAAATCGGAGTCACTGGTAGCTTTCTGAAATCATATCTTAGTGTACAGCAGCAGCCAAAAAAGTTAATAAAAAATAATAATAATTGGTGTCATTGGTAAAGGTTTTTAGAACAAGACAGAAGGCACCATTCTGCCTCTGCGAAACCTTACACCTGCAGGATGCATTTGTATCTTGAGTGTTATGTGTATTGCTGGTCTCAGGGAGGACATAATAAAGGGAGGTAACAGAGAAGGGCAGCTGAAGCTCGAGGGGATGGAGCAGCTCCCTTGCAAGGAGAGATTGGAATGTCTAAGGACTCTTCATTTTCAAGAGAATATGGGTAACAGAGGTATGACTGAAGCTTAGAAAATAAGGACAATAGTGATGATGACGGAGCTGTTACTCACAAAACACTGCAATAGTGTAGACCTTTGGGATACTCCTACAGGAGAAACAGGAATAGTAGGAGAATAGGGAAAAATGAAGTGTCTAAATAAGATACGGGGGGGGGGGGGGGGGGTCCAAC
>NW_010973284.1:19060563-19117765 GCF_000737465.1 Haliaeetus leucocephalus
AAAAGATGTGTAAAAAAAAAGAGGGGGGGGGGGGGGGGGTTCAGTTACTTATTGAGCTTTAATAGCCTTCTTAAAGTAATTCTTGGGCTTTTTTATCATTATTATTTTAGAGATGGCTCCGCTGTGGAAATTGTTGGCCTATGCAAGTCTGCTGTTCGCTGGTTGCTGGATTTATCTGGGAAAAATGTGTTTCCATTCCGTGGAGTCACTGTAAAAAGACATGGTAAGAACAGGCACATCTCATAATTGTATTACTGGAGTATAAAAATAACTAAAACTATGAAATTGTGGCCAGATAACATCAGGGATGATTATCAAACTACTCAAGAAGGTTTAAGGGGAAAAGGGGAAAACTAGGGAAAGTATCTTGTATGATAAAATCTTTTGTTACTACAAAAATTTATTAAAAGTTGATATTGTCATGTCAATACTTCAAATATTTTATTCCATGTATTAAGGTGTGGATTACAAAGGAATTTTGGAGCCTAAATACCATTTCTCAAAATTGATATAAGTGATAGGATTATTATATATTATGATGATACACATCATTCATTACAAGAATGCTAAGTAAAATGACACGAGATGCTTCTCTTCTTTTCCTTTTCTTCCCCACTCCCCCGCCCCCAATATTCACAACACAGAAAACCACCTCTTGTGCATACTTACATGAGTATCTTTAGATGTCCCTTATGTTTCGGAGAGATACTGCTCTGGTTACAAAGTTACTTTGCTTTGAGCTTACCCAGCCCAAGTGAATATATATGCCCTGTAAAGCGTTTTTACTCTTCAGTAAAGGGTAATACTGGAAAGCAATTAATTTAATGGTTCTTTTATTCTATTTTAGAAAATGTGAATGAAGTGTTTGTTTTAGGTTTTTTCCTACCAGTCCTTGATAGTACAGATTCTTAGGTCATGAACTTACCTGTCACTTCAGGATTTCTTAGAATTTATGGCTAAAGTAAGACAATTTAGAATTCAGTACACAGCAATACTATAATCTGTAGATGTAGAAATAATATTTATAGGACTTGTCTTACCTCTTCTGTTCCAGAAACATAAGCAACTTTTTTAGATTTGTGTTGATGCGTGTTTACTCCCTACTGTTGTTAATCTCATGTAACTGGGTTTAAACTTCATTCATCTACTGCTGAGTCTATTTTAAAACAAACCTTAATTCCTATTTATGGTCTATACCTTGTTTCTTAAGAATAGGCTTACTGTTAGAGTTTCTAGGTTTTTTGTTCTTCTGGCCATACCATATTTCAGTTTTGGTAGTATTATCCTTTTTGCTATACTCCAGTTGTAGTTTAAGAAAAACAGGTAATATTCCTGTACTTACCTAATGTAAAACTGATGTACAATTCTTCACTGTTTTTGGTTCTTTCTTAAAAACATTGCTTATTTAAGATGTATGTGTATCTCAGTCAGGAAGTTATCCCTAGGACAATTCTGCTGACTAAAACCTGATGTTTTTCTAGTCTCACTTGAAGTTTCAGTGAGCTGTTCCTGTGAACTGTAGAATTGGCCTAAACGTGGTGAAACACCAGCTTGAGAGAGGTGATCCTAGTTCCGCTCCTGACATTGAGTGTCAGGAATTCAGGAAGAGAAAGCTTTTAGAAGTGACACTTATCCTAATGTTTTGACACTCTCTTTGAAGTCTCCAAAATAGCAAGAATATGTATACCAAGTACTATAAAAGAGCTGACATGTTACCATGATGAAATGTTAATTATAAATTTTAAACTTACTCAATTAAATATTTACTATAGATCACAGTACCTCATACTGTTTGCTTCTAGCTAGCTGCAAGTTAAAAAATGTTGTGTAAAAAAGTTGTGCATGTGTTGGAGTTGATCTGCAGTATAATTCAACTTCTAGATAACAACTTTTTGCAATGCTACTATGGCCTTTATTGTGTTAGGAGTATCTTATGTAAATCCTCAATAAGCAAAACAGTAAAAATAGACACAAGCATACTTCTGGTGTTACCACTGTGGCTGTTTTCAGAAAATAAAACCTGTATGTAACATCTTGCAGAAAAGGAGGAGACTATCACATATGATGAGTGGAACAGAAAAATTCAAGGACACTTTGAAAGGCTGTTCTTTGTCTCTGAGAACCCAGCAGATCCTAACGAGAAACATCCAAATCTTGTTCACAAACGTGGAATTTATAAGGACAGCTATGGAGCTTCGAGTCCATGGTGTGATTACCAACTCAGGCCAAATTTTACAATAGCAATGGTTGTGGTAAGTGGCAGGGGGGAAGCATTTGCACTTAAAGTTCATTGCAAGGTTCACCTGCATGGCATTATATCAGGAACATACCTTGCTTAGAATAACTTGTTGAAAGCTTTTCTTTTCCATGCTTTTAATATTGGTCCATCTTGGAGTATGTCCTAAAAATACATCCTTGACAGGACTTACCTAAATGAAACTGCTGTCCAGTGTATAGCTAGGATAAATTCGCAGTGTTCACTGTATTCAGAATGTCTTTTAAGGTTAGGTTTGGTAGGCAGACCTTTTTCCCTTCAAGGGAAAAGACCCCCTTTTTCCATTGAATTAGCTAAAAAGCATGGGTTGCTTGTCTTTATCAGGTTTGTAAAGAGCTTCAGTCATACTACTTGGCAAGTGTATTTAAAATAAAATAAAAAATTTTTAAAAATTGGATAGCTTCTGTCTTCTTGCTTACTCTGACTTTTAGGTTCCAGAAGTTGATTCAGTAATACAAAACTTGGGCTTTTTGTGGTCTTCTACGTTTGTATACACAGTCTTATGTGTGTACATGTGCAGAGTTTACTCATTGAATCTTTATTTTATTAGGCCCCTGAGTTGTTCACACCTGAGAGAGCTTGGAAAGCTCTGCAGATAGCAGAGGAAAAACTGCTCGGTCCATTAGGCATGAAAACCTTAGACCCAGAGTAAGTATAGTAGACATAAGAATAAGTGTTAATTACAAAACATGACAGTAGGAATTGTTTGACATGTGAGGATAGTATTTCTTTTGTTAAAATCCTCATACAGACCTGTGAAATAAGGCTGCAATAAATACTTGCGGAACAATTATTTTGCTGTTCTAAAAGTCCATGCAGTTGATTTGTGTAGGCAATCGCCAGGTGTTTTTGGATGCCACACAGTAAGTCAAATTTTTTATCATAAAAGATGTTGAATTTGCATCTTGATACATGCTTATATATGATACAGTGCACAGCACTACAGTTTGAGTAAAAGCATAAGTGCAAAATCATGAATTCAAGAAATTCCAAGACTATAACCATTTTCCTACTAGTTTAAACTGCATTTGGAATTCCATTGTCACGTAAAATACAGAACCTGGTGGAGACCTCCCCAACTTAACCACCATTAAATGTAAATGCCATGACAAATTTTTGGTTCATTTCTGCTTTCCATTTTTATGTATCATTTTTGTTAAGGCTTTGTTTGCGTAATTTATTTTTTCTTTCTTGCAGTGATATGGTTTACTGTGGAGTGTATGATAATGCTCTTGACAATGACAACTATAATGTAGCCAGAGGTTTTAATTATCACCAAGGACCTGTAAGAGCCAATTTCTTCAATTTTAGAAAAAGTGCTGTCACCTTTTCAAACTGACAGCTATAATAATCTCTTTTCATTCTTTCCTTAGGAATGGCTGTGGCCAATTGGATATTTTCTTCGTGCCAAATTGTACTTCTCAAAGTTGATTGGTCCAGAGATATATGCAAAAACTGTAGTTATGATTAAGAATGTTCTTTCTCGCCACTATGTTCACCTTGAAAGGTAAGACACCTGCTAACAGAGATTCAAAACATTCGTTCAAGCTAGTGGTATCCACTATGCAATTGCATGTTAATGTACAGATCTATAATATAAACAGCATCTGTTGCTTACATATAAAGTTCACTGCTGTATGTGCTATTGAAGATCTCAAGTCAGGTTTCAAGTACAGCTTTTTATAGATTGCAGAATTATTAATACTTACCCCTTTCAAGACCAGGTGAAATAAACCTTATGTAAAAATTAGGATCTAATTTCATACAAAAAATAAATTTCAGAAAAAAATGTTGGTGAGTTGTTTTTTAAAATATCGAAATATTTCAGAACAACCTGCAAAACAAAATAGTTAAAGTAGTGACAGATTAAAATTGTGGCAGATAAGCTGATGTAAAATATTGTTAGGATTTCTTGTGTTATAAATGAGGAAATTAGTATGACAGTGTTTCAGAATCTTAATAACCTTGATATTCTAAGAAGGCAGAGGAACTTGCTATGGTCCTTAAATGTTACTTTGTGTTTTGAGTTCTCCCTCTTAAAAACCAAATCCACACTATTTTTCCCTGTTTTCTGTCTGTTATGTTTTTAATTCTTAAGGATTTGAGACAAACCAAAACAAACAAAACAAAGATCTTGCCCTTGATATCTCTTCCATATAATCTGTTCTGCAGTACTTCAAATATGCATTTATTTATACCCATAACTGTAACTCAGTAGGACTGGTCATGACAGAAGGATTTGTCTGACCACACAAGGAAGAAAAGGGATTTGTTAAGCAACTTTTCGCTTTATGTAGTGTCTTGTCCTAGTGTCTTGTTTGGTAGTATTACCAAATAACTTACAGTTTAGTAGCATTCTTTGTTTTTTCTGTCTTACTACTTAAGTAGTGTACTTTTACTTGGTTTTGTATTTCATTTGTGTACAGAATTATTAATGTAGCAACAGGCTCAATTTATGAGCATTTCTGTAAGTATGTTAGTTTGTGGAAATTTTATTCCTATGGAGGAAAAAAAAGGCTTATGTAGTCATGCTATCTTCCAGCCATTATCACTTTGTAGCACCATAATCCAGTTTCAAGTGTAATTTGAATACCATTCAGTTAACTCAAAGATAATTTGTATTCTTCCAACTGCAAAACTACCTGAATGAAAAACAGGGACAACATGCCAGTAGTTTAAGTTCAGATATTATTAGTAGCAGAGAGTCTACTTTGAAGGAGAGGCACCCTCACAAAAAACTACCATTCCCAGCTGCAGGGAAAAAAATGATTCATTAGATCTCAGTTATTAAAGAACATACTGTGCCTGTAGTCATGACCTTTAGTCATGGTTCTCCGTTTCCTACTGAGATAATATTCTAAAAGGTTTTAAAATGAAATGTTCTTTTAATTTCAGTGTATAATCTAACAACAATATTTGTTTTGCTTTTTTTTTTTTTCTTTTATCAGATCATCCTGGAAAGGGCTTCCAGAACTGACCAATGAAAATGGACAGTATTGCCCTTTTAGCTGTGAAACTCAGGCCTGGTCCATTGGTGTTATCCTTGAAATCCTTTATGACTTGTAAAAGCTTATTTTGATTGATTTGATGAAACTTCTGTAGTCTTATTATTGGGCATAAATGAACACTTGGCTTTATACTGCAAGGGAAATGTCCTGTTCTGCACAATCACTTAAGCTGTGTCCTGACTTTCAAAGATGCTGAATGCCAGCAGCTCCTATGCCCTGTAACTGTGTAGGGCTTGGGTTGTTTTCTGAAAATCAGGCCATTGACGATAAAATAAAACTGCAGTGCACACTTAATGCAGAAACTTTTAGTAAGGAGCAATTTTAAGAATATGCACAAACTTAATTTTAAGTAGCTTTGGTTTTTTAGATGTTTCAAATCAAAATCTTGATGTAACAAAGTGAGGTGGCTCTTTCCTGAGCTAAAAATAAGTAGCACAGCTCTTATGTTTGTTTTTTTTTCTTTGTCTCTTAAAGAGTAAATGGATGTTTTGCAAATGCATGCTTAAAGGGGAGTAGACTAACCTATAGCTTTCTGAGTTTTTGGTATGCTTTGTGCTGTAGCACCATACATTAGTGAAGGCATAATATGTTGTCTCTCTGTTGAACTGTATTACGGGGATTTTTTTTTTGTATGTGTTCAGTTGAACACTCTATTAAGCAGCCACAGAAATAAAGTTTACAAATACTGTAATACACCAATGTTTGAAGTTATATATAAATTTTTCATAAACTTTAAACTACTTTGAGGTTAACTCGAGCAATAATGAGGTAATTTCCTATGCTAATCCATTTTTAAATTTATTTAAATACTGTGGGCCGTGCAGCAAACCTATTTCTTCATTTAAATCTCTTTTTCACCATAAGGAATTCATGAGAAACATGTGCATGTGCATACAATGCACAGCCTTTACATTAGGGGAGGCCAAAGATACAGAAGTCAATGTGCTTGACTACTTAATTAATTTATTGGAGAGGTATGGTCACCTCAGCCCTTTATTCTTAGGAATATCCTAGCTCTATTGAAGCAGGTGGAAACAACATCAGTGGGAAGAGCTATTAGCCTACCACTGGAGAAGAGAAGATGAGGCTTCTAGGCCTTTTGAAATTCCACCAATAAGAATAAGCATGCTACCTCTGTGTTTTTCTTTTGGGAAGAGCTTCCGCTGAACATGATGCAAAACATGTATGTGCTTTCATATTTGGATGCCTGCATGCTCTTACTAAGTTCCGTTCAGTGTTCCCAAACTGAAGGGTGGTTGACAGAAGAGCAGTTGGTAATTCTCAACTCTCTATTCATGCGATTTTTCCATCTTAGTGCAATAAACAGGCAGAGAGTGAGGCTGACAACACTTCCCACATCACAGAGGGGGAAAGCAAAACTGATACTGCATTTTTTTTAATATTGGACAACATATGCTGAAAAAAATATACACAGGATGTAATTATAATGCACTAATAACATGTAGGTCAAGACTTTATTGTATCTGTATTTTAAAGTTTCTGTACCCTGTCTAAAGTACAGTGCAAGTGTGCTATCTTGTTCAGGGAGATGTTACAGATAGATACATTTAAGGGCAAGTTAATAGGCTGAAGATAGATGAATTGTAAGAAGTGGCTATATTCACACTGTTTATTTGAAAGGTTAGTAAGTATTTGAACTCCCTTGCTGAAGTGTTCAGTACTTAGAAGTTATGACTAGGAAAGGTCTATATTGTACATCAACTTTTGAGCTGCTGCAGTACATGGGTTGGGAAATCTTTTATTTTCTCGACATAATGCATGAGAGATGTCATTTGAGCGAAAACGTTACTGAAATGTCAGCCACAGGTTATTTTTTTTTAATGTGCAAGAGGCATATAAAGTATTTTTTTGTAATGTACTGAACTTTCAAAAATTCTTGATAATGATTTTGAGGTTTCTGTCCTACTGTATGACTGGCTTTTTACTGTTTTCCTAGATAATTATTTCTCGTTCATTATTTCAAACTGTGTTTTATGGCTCCTGTGGTTTAGAAAGCACGAATAATACGGCAGAATAAATTGCTCTTACCTGATGAAACATTTTAAAATTGGAAGTGCAGCTTAATAGCTATGACTGTTGAAAAAGATTTTCACAAGGTGTCAAATCATATACATTGGCAATAACACTCTTTCAGTGTTGGAAAAAAACAAGAAATTATTCATCAAAGCCTTCGTATGTTATTACAGATGACTTTCTACTGTTTTGCATATTGCACTGCTGATAGAGACTGCATATTTGTCACTGCTGGTTTTTTTTTCTAATTTAATAGTAAAATTTTAAAGAAAACACCACTGTGTACAGAAAAATACGTATGTTATGGAACTTCTAAACATGCCCATTTTAATGTTGCTTCTGCACTGATTAGTTTTAGTGACATATAAATGTTTTACATAGGAAAAAATTTGTATCGTATTGGTTGACTTTGCTGTTAAGTAGCAACAAAAGTAAGATTTGAGGTTATAACTGTTGGGGGGGTTGGTGGTGGTTTATTGGTTTGGGGTTTTTTTTTTCTCTTTTTTTTTTTTTTTTTTTTTTTTTTGTTAATCACAAACCTACTGAACACTTGTTGAGCCAGACAGTTTAAAAATGAAGAGGGAAGAAAGCAAAGTTAAGTCTAACACTTACATGAGCTGGTATTCATCTAGATAAACTTTATACCCAAGTCATTATCCCCTAAAAATAGGGGATTTATGTTGACTCATCCTGAACTGTATTTTCATTCATTAGTATCACTTATATTATACACTCAAAAACTTCTAGTAATGCAAAGTTATAATCAGTAAAACATGTTTTACAAATAAACTAATATGTTATAGAAAAAAACTAAAGAACTTAGTAAGAACTGTGAATCCATTGTGTTCCAGTTGGTGTTTCTTGATCTATATGGTATTGACATTTTTCTTTTTTTCTTCCTTCCAATTGAAATAATTTTGACTGTTACTAGTGTTCGTACAGTTAATGATTTATTCAAAGATGATTAACTGAGAATTAAGTAAAATAATGTATTATTTTCGCACTGCATGTTGTAATGTAAAATGGAAAGATGAGTTTTACACGTGTCTGTCTAGCACAGCAACAACTGATTTTAGAAAATGTCATCATTTATTTCTGAAATGCACAAAATAAAATTCTTTAACTCCGTCTGAATTAACTTTTTCATGTGGTTGTTTGGAAAAAAGCCAAACATTAGAGATGATGATGCTTGTTCAGTTGCTGGCAGTTTTGCACATATCAGAGAGATCATGAACTCAGGTCAAATTAATAACAAAAAGTGCTAACAGCACTAACCAACTAAAAAAAAACCAAAAACACATAGACTTGAGCCCTATACACAGATTCTTAGGTTTGTGTCAATATTGGTCAGCAGTCTCAGCTGGGTTTGAGTGGGATGGGGCTAGTAGAGCTCTGCATGGCATGTCCCTTCTGCTATAAATTATTATAAAATTTTAAGTCATGGTATTGCAAATTCCCCAAGAGAACAGTCCTAAGGTATATGGACTAACAGCTGCCCAACCGATACACAGTTACTTTCTGTGCAAAATTTCTGTCACTGTAGAGGAAGGATTTCACTTTCCAGCTCTGCTTTGTAAAATCAAAGTCTCTCAGCACAGGTACCTGTGATAGGTAGAATGTGTTTTGCAACTACCCTGTTTTGTTGCATGCTTTATAAAATTAGGATTTTTCTAATCTTCTGTTCAAGCATTTCCTTTAAGAAAGTAATTTCTATTATTCTATTCAATAATACTTTTAATTAAACATCATAGAAATGACCAGTCGCTAAGTTGCCAAGGAGCAGGAGAGCTGGTAACCTCAGAGCTGCCAACTCTGAAACCTCTATGCCACCTCAAGCAGCTAAATGGATGAAGCATTAGTGGTGACCGGGCAGGTTTCTGCTGAAAGCTCCTTTTGAGATTGCGGATAGCAATTTGGGAAGCATCTTTAGTCAGGAAATCTGAGCTCTGCCCGTGTTGCCGTGCTGTTGTAGGTCACCCTAGAGGGGCAGCTACTCTCCTCACCTCAGAAAGGGCTTCCCCTCTCCGGGTGGCTCGAGGGCTAAGCAGGCTGCCCTGCGGCCTGAGAGGGTCCCCCGGGCCCTAGCGCTGGGCGGCGCCCCGAGCCCCATCGCCTCAGCGTCCGGCTGAGCGCCCGCCTGGCGCCAGGCACCGGGAAAGGTGAGGGGCCGGTGAGGGAAACGCCCCGCGGACAGGAGCGGAGCGCGGGTCGGCTTTCCTGCGGGGGGGGGGAGTGGCGCAGACTGCCTGGGGACAGGACCGCTTCTTCTGAGGCGGGACGGGCGGGGGTTAGCGCCGGCCGTCTGCTGTGAGCCTACGCACCCGCTGGGACGGGTGAGGCCTATGTGGGCCCGCGCTGCGGGCCCGGCAGCGGTGGGAGCCCGGTCAGCTCGCTGTCTGCCTTCGCCCTCGGCGGGGCAGAGAGCCGCAAGCTGCTCCACAGGGCCGGCGTGCTCCTCCACGGGGATGGCGTGCGGAGCAGCACGGGTGGGCACTGATCAGGTTGGTAGAGGTACGATTAATCATAACCGCATGCTCAAACTAGCCTTTAACTGCACCTGGCGTTTACTGTGGCTACTGCGTAGCTGTGCGTTAGTTCACTTTGAAAAACGTTATTTGGGTTACCTTCCTGAGCGAACGTCCCTTTGGAGGTATAGCCCATGTACCTTGCCCTCCAGACGCAGGGTAGCGCAGCGCCTCGTAATTCAGGAGCAACAGCTGGCAAAGCGCAACCCTGCTAGCCCTTCGTGGGCCAAGTCGTTAGAAGTCTCATAAAACTGCGTGAGGAGACTGTTGTTCGACGCTGGCAGCAGGTGCAGCACCGTCCAGGGTAAGGAGCGTTTGGTTATAGGTGAGCTCCCCACCTGTCAGGAAAACAGGTGAAACCTGCCCTGAGTGACAAAAAACTTTTTTTTTTTTTTTAAATGTGCCTGTAAACAGTAATAAGGAAAATGGATTTGCCTATGAGTATTTGGTTTGTTCAAACTTCAGAGCTTATACACCTGTCGTTTTAATGTAGCACCATGAGGGAGACCTCAACCCTGAGAGTTATTCACAGAGCTGTGCTTTTGGTATTTCACAGAAGGTACTTAGTGAATTAAAGCAGAGGGTTCCTAGTTCTGAATTTTGCATAAAAGAGCAGCTGTCCAAGTGGAGTAACGGCCATTTAAAATGGGGAAAGGGAATGCTGATTTTAGAGCATATACAGCATGTACAATCCTGAATAAGGTGCAACTTCTCTGTTACTTGTTTTAGTAATCACTGTTTCTCATAGGGTCAAATTCCAAAGCAGAATTAGCATGCAAACTTGCCAGCAGTTGTGGTGGTAAGAAAATGAACCTGAGAGCAATATAGAATGAAAGTGGCATTCCTGGTAGTTAGTTAGGTGGCACTATTGGCTATCTGTGAAGCTGCAGTCTCTTGAGTTTCTGCAGGCACTTGCACAGTTTCTGCAGGCACTTGCACTTGTGATGTGTTTGTCTCATTGTGTAATGCCTCCTTGAATCCGTTCCTTTCAGAAATCTTTATCTCTTTGTGATACGTCTGTGCTATCTACAACCTTTCATCCACAGGTAGCTGTTCACCCTGTATAATAATCTCAGAGTACTATACAAATGAAGTTTGGTATCATTGACTATATTTGACAAATAGTAAAATTGCTTACCTCAATTCATGTAAGCTTATGTAATTTGTGAGACCCAGGAGCACTTCCCTTCTCTGTGTCCATGTGTGTGCCACAGCAATATCTCAGTACAACTTCAGACGGAGACACTATTCTCCCTATAGTGCCTTTTTGCAATGAGAATGAAAGCTGGCCATGAAAGAAGAGAATTGTGCTGCAGCCTGGCAAGGATCTTAAGTTGGACAACCTGGGCTCCAAATACTAATAGAGGTAAGTTCCTTGTATGAAATTTCCTAAGAAACATGGAGTTCTATATTTCAAAGTCTGACTTTGGCAAATAAACTGGAGCCTAATTTTGTGTAGCCATGAGAAACATAAGATGACGTCTTCTAATCAGTTCTAAAGGAAGAAATATTTGCAGTTGCTTATGACTCACAGACTTGTAAGTACAGTTATTTTAAAGCATGATGCTCCAAAGTGGGCTTAAATTATAACAGTGGAAGTCTTTTTTTTTTTTAATTTTTTTTTAGAGTCACAATCATGTATAAAAATTCAGGAAAGCTGAAAGATTCATTTCTTGCAAGTGGCATGTCATGGGAAAGGTTTCTACGGAATGAACAATCTGTTCCCTTCTGGGGTACATTCAGGAGCTGTTTTTTAAATTTCTTCGTAATTGCTTTTACTGCCATTGTCTATAAGGGTCCTACATACAGCCTAGACCTGGAGAGTGGTATCTGCTATAATAATATGCAATGAAAAATTGGTTCCAAATGCAAAAGTAAGGCTCACAGCTGCTTGTGTAACACCCTGAAGAGCAGCAAAATAATGAGGTAATATTGTCTTGGCAAGAGCAGTCATTGGAGGACATTAGTAGGTCAACTGTTGTCGAGGTGTTTTGTAGTATTATGCCTAAGTAGAGTTTGGAGTAGAATTTTGAAATAAGTTGGTATATAAATTTTGTGGCTGTGAATGATTGATTTAAATATCTTGGGTGACATGTTAGAAAGGATCTTACTTGAATGTATGGTAACCTAGAGACTAGCACTGTGGGCTGGCTGGAGGTAAACGTCTCAGTAGAAAGTTGAGGATGATAGATTGGGTAAGAGTAATGCAACTTTTTGTCATAGCTGAAAAATTAACATTTCCAGCTTCATAGCAGAGGGTGGCGCCAGTTCGCCACCTACCCGTGTTCAGGCTCATGCTAAGTCTAGGCTGGGCGATTCAGTTCTCCAGCTCTTCCTTCTCAGCAAGTCTGTGTATTTCTGTACGGCCACACTCGCTCGACTATGTTTTAAGGGCTGAAGTCTCTGTTCCCGTAGTTCAAAATCGTAATAATGTTTTTAGATGTTTCGAAAATATTTTGGTAATATATTCCCATGTAGAGGAAGAGGGAAGGAATACATCTTTGACTGTTTGATGTTCTAAAGTGATAATTGAAGCTAATAAGTAGATTTCAGTATTTAAAAGTTCAGGAATCTGTTTATCTGTTTTATTACAAAGTTCAAGAATCCATTTATCTCTTAAAGAATGGGAAATGCTAGGATATGAAACCAGGTGTATGTTAGGCATTTATTTATTATTTCTGTCATAGTTCATGTAATGATTCTGTAATTGCTCATGTTTGTATCTGTTTCCTTATATGTTTTGTTTATGTACAAATAAACTTAATGTGAAAACTGAAAATAATTCTGGCTGTGCAATCTTTCACTATAACTGTGGTTATTTTAACTTAAGTATTTTGTTACATTGATTTTTTTTAATGGTATTCAATTTGCACGCAGCATTCTCTAGGAAAATTGCAAACAGTGAAGCTAAAAATGATGAAACTGTAATTGAAAATTAATAATTTGGGACTCGGGAAAACTGTGTAGTGCTTAGATTTAATTGCCAGAATTTGCTTTGAATGCCTTTGTTTGCATAGAGTATGAAAGTTTCATAGGCCTGAGATTTATGTTGTGATGTTGTTAGTTAAAGATAATTGTAAGGCTGTACTCTAGGAATGAAAGCTGGTAATGGAGAAGTCTAGGTGAGAATACCAGCAATAGGGAGGAATCTAGATGGACTCAGGCACTGAGACATGGTAAGAAAAAAGAATAAAAGGAGTGATATGAAATGGTAGATCGCTTTAAGTGGTTCAGAACAGCTTTATATAAAATACAATAACAAAAGAAAAAATATGGAGTCTGTACCTGAAAAAATCCAGGTGCATCTCTCCTATAGCTTTAAGTTCTAGCCATCAGCTTTATGTGTTTTTAATGGGCTACATTTTCTAGCAGTTATTCCAGTTGCTGAAGCTGGGTGGGAACACCACATTTTCCAGATGATTTTGTAATTTGTAAAGCCTATAATCAGACCTACTGTGACAGCTGTTACAGAGGTGGTTTTGTTTTCTTGTAATGGCTGTCTGGGTAGTACTGCTCCAGGTCTCTCTCCAGGCCTGTGGCGGCCATATTGATGCCTTTGGTAGAGTTAGGTTACTCCAGAGCTTTTCCCAAGGCCTCTAGGCACAATTCAGTTAAATTTAAGCACCAGATTCTGTTATCGGCTGAATCAGAGTAAATACAGGGTAATTTAATTTCCACGCCTCAAGTAACTACAGGTTTACTTTTGCATAATTTTGGCTTTAGACAGTTTATGCACCTTTACAAACAGCAATTAAAAGTAGAAATCAGAAGTGTTAATGTTGTTTGTTCAGTTTCTGTTAGACTAACAAGAGATCTGTTTGTAATTGTTTTCATGCTACAAAGCTTTTCATGCTACAAAGCTTTTAATCGGAAAGATTTTGACAAGTAAATTAGCTTTTAATATTTAACTCTTCAACTGTATCCATTTTGGATTCTGTAATCCTGTATAATCTCACCGAAATTATAAAACTGAGGTTGCTTAAACTACCTGTATTAATGTTGCATTGAAGTAATCACTTTTATTGTTTTAATAGATTAATTCTGAGATGAGGTAGCTGAGTGCAAAAAGCATGGACTTGGGTTACACTTTATGAGAAACCTTTGCAAAGAAACTTTTTTCAACAATTTAAAAATTTAGATTTATTTTTTTAATATGGGTAGAAGTTAATTGAGGGGGTGTGTCTAGTTTTACTTATACTGTAAGCAAATAAAAACATACTGTTTTGTTCAACAAGAAGCACACCATTCAGCCTAGAATAAAATCATTAATGTGTGAGACTCAAAAAGAAGTCAGTAACATGAAGAACAAGAAGAGTATTCTCAAGTTTTCATGGAGTGTCCATTAATGTATGGGTGGAGGCTGTACAACAAAGGTAATCTGCAGTCTATTACCATGATGTTAATAAATGTAAGAATTGAAGAGTCCCTTTGTTGGACACAGCTGTCCGTGGACTATAATTCCAGATTCTGGAAGAAGGAGGAGGAGATGGTGGTGGTCAAAATGTAGCTTGATCTGAAAATACTGCCAACTGTCTGGTGAGATTTGTACTCCTAAGTACATTATGTCCTATTTTTCCTATCTCCCCAACTGCATAGTATGTCCTAGCAGGCATGACAGTCATAGGGCTCTAATGATATCATACAAAAATGGAATAGTAGTATGACTAGGAGTTCTGGAGCACAGAAGAGAGGAGCAGCTTGAGGAACTAATTGTAACCATGATGCATTTCCAATCCTATTTCAATTATCACCTGGGTTTCACTTTTGAAAAACAGATACTTTTTTATATTGAAATCTCAGGGGAAAAAACTCCTGTAGAGGCTGAAAAAAAAAACATTTTCCACCTGACTGCAGTCAAAATTCTGCATTATTTCATCAGCCCTATTTCTAGCTCTTCAGCCAGTTCACTATGGTGTCTTAAAGAGGACTCTCGATTTCTCCATCCTTCACTTCACCCTTCTTCAGTATAGCTAAAATACTACTGTGAATTTCACCCAGAAATCATCAAAATCACTGGAAACATCAGACTCTAAGGTTTTATGTGCTTGAACTTCACATTTTAAAGTCTTTTGATGTCATATACAAAAGTAACTCATAATAGTAATTACTATAATAGTAACTTTGGTCTCATAAAGTTAATTCTCAGCGTTCTCTATTTAATTTGCTATGATTATATACTCAATATATTGCTAATAAATATACTCTTTCAACATGTATATATGTTTGATGTATATATGATTTCAAACATGGGGAAAGCAGTAGAAGTCCAGGATACTACAATATCTTTAGCATTTTTTAGTATTAATGCTTTATTAAGTATTGTATTACAATAAATTTTGGCATGAAACTCAGACATGAAGATGCTTTGAAATGCTAAACAGTTATAACAGTAATTTGTACACACCACTCACACTAGTCTGTTTCCAATGCTAAGAATTTAAGGATTGCTCTGAATTAACTGAGGAGATATTTGCATAGTATGTGTCTCTGTTGCCTAAACTTCCTTTCTTGGAAAATTGTGACTGCTGTACCCTGAGAACTTTTGGCAGCTTCAGGACATGCAGAAGTGGATGTCAGCTAGTGCTATCCAGTTAACACACTTCTTCTTGGAAAGTTCTGATTTTGGTTTCCCGCTCCATCATTTTCACTGCCCTTCCCAGTTAATCAGCAATTGTTTTCTGCTGAAAACAAGGATGCTGCTAGTCGAACTCCTACCTGGCTGAACAGGTATCTTCTAAGCAGAGAACCATTGATTTTGCTGCTGCTGTTGGATGTGATCTCTAAATATTGCTGCTTCTATTGCTGGTGGTACTGTTAACAGAAAAAAAAACCTCCTTTTGTTAACATATGGATGAAGGGTGACTGGTAGTAGGTAATATTTATACAAAGTGTCAAGTTCAGCAGAACACAGACATTTAAAAACAGGAAGTCAATAATTAGTTTCCCTTCCATACAGTGTTAATTCTGCCTCCTCAGATCATTCCCACAGTGTACCAGTAACACTAACATCTGTCTAAGCACTGCACTCATCAGGAGCTACTTATATCTGCCCTATCATCAGGACTGTCACGAGGAGTGGTAAGACCTTGGATTCACCCTCCGTATGTGCTTGATATGTAATCCTACTGTACATGTGCCAAAGATTATACAGAAGTTTACACCATGCCCAATCTCATGATGCTTTGAATAGGCCTTGAAGTTCTGCTTGTGTATGTGCCTTCAGATTGCACCACCTATAGTTAAATACTTAGTTTATAATAAATAACTGCTTACCTCCTACAATTTACAGCTCCTTTGCTCTCACATCTGTCACATCATATCATGTTTAGCCATCAGGAAACCTCACAGCCTATGCTCATCTCTGACCTAACAGTACACAGCTTTCTGGGCTCTATTTCAAGCATGATCTCCAGATTGAATTCTGAAATGTGTCACAAAGATTTCAAAAAGTCCAGGACAGGTCTTTCTTTGGATCGTTATATGGCTTTATATAATGAAACAGCTCAAATATCCATTGAATGCCTTTGGGGATGTTATTCACCATGCTGCATTCTGCAGAAAATTACATGGCTTGTGAGGAACTGATACATGAAAGTTACATCTATATATTACTTTAATGCAGGCTGAATGATTTTTTTAAAAGATTATTCCATAATTTAGATCTTTGGATGTGTAGACCACAGGTTTATAGACTGTGATTAAGAACACCCATTTCTGTTACTATTACTGGAAGCCACACACTCCTGACTTTTTTTTACTTTCACTTTGATGGAGAAAGTGTTAGAAATGTAAAAATAAGACATCCCTTAAATTAAAGATGAAACTTGGCTTTCTGTGAACTTAGGTGTGAAGCTGAAACTATCTGGCTCCACAGCTAAATCCTGTGGACTACCTAGTTATGAGATGTGTGTTCTTCCTCAGCTACTTTTTCTGATTTGAGATGTGTTTGTATTTTCCTTTTTTCACTTGTCCTGTCTTTTTTTCACTTCTGTCTTCTCTTTATTCCCAGTTGTATTACTTTGTTTGAACTAATGTTGAAAACTATACACAGGGACCTAGTTTCAAGTACCTAGTTAATATCTTACACTGTGGATGTAGATGTGGTTTGACTCTTTTAAAGCAGACATGCAAAGGCGTATTTATGCATTGGTAGTACAAACAATAGCATGAGTATGCAGCTATATCAGATAGTATAATGTGTTTTCCTGAGTTACTGCAGAAATTCTCAGTGCTTTGTGCATCACTACAGGGTGGTGAATCACTGCCAGGTGGTCCTTACACATCTGACCTTGAGTTGACTTTCCAAAATATTTTCACTTGCTAAACCTAATTAAAAGATGTATTAAGGATATTTATATTACTGTTTCTCTATAATTACAGTTGATATGAGGGTGCTATTCTTTTGTGAAAGGGTGATAAGATGTCAAAAAATTGTCTGTCTTTCATACTGTGGATAACATCATGCTAAGCTTGAAAGTCTTTAAATTAATGGATTATAGTAAATTAATACTTCTGCATAAGAATGGCTATATATTATAATTGTATTCAAATTTATTGCAAAAAATAGTGCATTCTGTAAGGCATCCATTTAATAGATGGGACATCCGATTGGAGGAACTCAAGAACGTTAATTTGCCAGTCCTCATGAGCAGGAACTCTACCTGATCATAGTGATCTGATAGCCCAAAGAAGGCTGGGCAGTAGACTCTTAGTGCAGAGCAAAAATACTAAAAAATGCTGGAAGAATAAGGGGACTTAAAAGTTATATTTGCCAGACATGCCACACGCTAACTTATTACCCTGGCTTTCTGTATGCCAGTCGCTACAGATCTAGCACAGCCGTGAGGGACCTTGTACCAACAACAGCCTTGATGGTCAGCAGGTTCTCTGTGGAACCATTGTAACAAAAAAATCCCACTGAAGACCAGAAGTGGCCTATGACCTTCACTCAGAGCACAATCCAGCACTGCACTAAAAAGCCTGCTTTACACTACTTACTACCAAGACTATTCATCACCATCTTACTACCATTTATCTTCATTAATAAAAGCTGCAGAACACTGTCTTACACCTACTCATGACTGAATCTGGTATTTTTGGGTCTTCAAAGTTCTGTGTGTAGCATTAATATAAGTCTACAGGTTGTAGCAAAAGCAGGAATTTGTGCAATGTGGAAAGCGAATACAGAACGTGTTTTAATTTTAGCATGAGTACTACTTTGTTAGCGTAAGAGCTGGATATGGGCCAACAGTAATAAAGACAACTGAGAAAACATGGATTTGACATAGGATTTTTTTATGGTGATTAAAACATAGGTGTCAAATTAGGTAGAGAACTAAGAGCACTTGTGGTTGGTCTTGGAGATTGCATAAGGTTGTTGAACTGCAACAAAAAGACTGAGATTTATGTGTCTTGGTGTCTGTTTTTTGTTTTAACCTGACTAGGAAGAACACTAGTATATGCGAAATTCTTGCTGCTCTCCCATCTTGTTCAGAATAACACAATGGTTCTTAAAATAATTTAAGCAGCTTATGTCCATGCAGTACTACTTCCTCTTCCTTTAAAGTACATATCCATTCTGAAACTGCCTTTTATCCACAACTATTTGGGAGATAAAACACTATTTTACTTGTAAAACTTCAGTCCTGAAATGGTAGCATTATGCTGACGCATGCCAATATTTATTTATTTACATATGTATATATTTATATATGCTGATACCATTACACAGATGTAGTGTAACTTCTCCTTGGACTGGAAAGCAAAAAGTAGCTGTAGCATAAAATTATCATTTGGGTGTGTAGCATTTAACTGTGAGCCTGTCAGAAAACAAAACAAAACAAAAAAAACAATCTTGTCTTAGCAAGATAGCATTGTGCAACGTTTCTGGGAATGCCAGAGTTCAGTTGTCGGTAGGAACATAAAGCATTAGATCAGAAGTGTAATGGAGCTCAATTTCCATTTTTGCCCAAATTACCTTGAATTTCATGGGTATACAGGGCTTTCATGCTCCATGTGGAGGGCTTTTAAATCTTATATTGTGAGGTTAGCCTAGTGCTTCTTTGCCCTTCCAGTAGAATACTCTGTGGCTCTGACTGTTCCCTACATTAGTCACCTCCTTCTCCTCCCTGTCCTCTGGCTAAATGGAGGAGTGGATTACTAGCAGAGGAATGTAATACTTCCAATTTGCTACATAGGTGGTAATTGCTGCATTCCAAAGAGGTTACCACAGCAAAACCTTCACTGATACACGTAGCTCAAGTAGAAAGAAAGTATAGCCTCACTTCCAGAGGCTGTTAAAGTTACGAATCGTGTTTAGTGTGACACTTGGTATGCTTCAGTTTAGCTATTTCAACTCTAAGGAAAACCCAAATAAATAGGTATCTGTTTCCTTGGGTCACCAGCCTCTCACTCAAGTTTTCCCTATCAGTTCTAATACAAAGTAATTATTATGATCTCAGATATTTCCTTTTCCTTACCTTCCTATTTTCCATTACATAACTATAATTATTATTGATTATACCTAATTAGGATTCATTGTGCTTCAAAGACATAATACTTAGTCTCTGCCTCCAAAAGGTGATAATCTTACATTTAGGCTTAACATTATGAGTAATAGCAAGAGACAAGGGGACAATTAGATGGAAGGACAAGAGTGACCACTTCAAAAACACATGATCTTTGCCTTAGTTAAATAGCTAGGTATTTGTAATTAAGTAAACTCTGAGTTCAAAGCATTTTCATGACTAGTATATGGAAGGGAATACTACTAGTGTGAACTGGTTTATTTTAGGAAAAATGTGTTATCTTGAGGGCAGCTGTATTTATCCAATGTCTAGAGCACGTGCACTTCACCTTGTAAACTGAATGTCTTGCATACACACCAGGGACATCTTTCTTCCATTTCACAGAAAGGTACCCTATGAGTCATGCTTCCCTGTAAACAGGCTCTGTTTACATGCCTGCCTCTCACCTGTTTGGAACTCTTTGTTGCTGTGCTGTCTTCAGTCCATTTCTGCATTTTCTTCTATGCTCAGGTCTCTGTGTGCCCCTTATACCCAGGGTTACATGATAATGAAACAATGATAGGAATTGGACTTCTTTGTATATTCCATTCCCACTGTCCTCCAAAACAGATTCTTCTCCTCAAAATACTAGGAGTTGCATGTATTCTCATGTTATTACTTCATCTAGAAAATCGCATGTCATTGTTGATAATGTCACTCATTTTGCCATACCTTGAATACTACATGGGAGACCACAGTACCTGACAGTCGAGTACTTGAAAAAACAAAGACTCCATAGTCTAGTAAAAATGCTGTCATCTCCGGCTTGGTCTATACAATGGAGAATTTTGGATGTTCCAAGGCCTGGTTTGTTAATCAAGCCTCAGGACTGAAAGTTTTGCCAGAAGGACATGAAAGTTTATAAACTGACTTTGCAAGCCAGGAAGTTGGTGTAAGCCACAGCTCACACAGGAGGACCATGTTCTGTCTGATGGAGGAGTCATTGATGTTGTAGGAAAGTGATTAAGAGTGAAGGAAAAAAAAAAAGGTCAAAAAGGAAAGGTTAAGAGGCCTCAGTAGCAATGTTTTGTCTTCAGCCACTAGGTCCTTTGTCTGATACTATGCTGTCTATAATGAGCAGTCTTTGCAAATCAGCCTCTATAGATCCTTGCACTACCAAGGCTGTGAGACTTTATCCATTACAGATTTTATCCATTACTGCACTTCTATCTATTGCCATGCAATGGAAATGCCAAAGAGAAGCCAGATGCTTTTGAGGGTGAATTGTGGGCATTGTGGGGATGATGTTGGTAGGCATTAACAGACTCTATCCCAATCAAACAGTTGCAGACTGGTGGGTATAGGTGTGCCTGAAAATGTAGCTATACTAAATATACGGCACTTCTAACTATTTATTTCAGATATGATCCCAGGCATGCTTAGTATTTTGAAACAAAATGGAAGACGTTCCAGCTCTGGGAACCTGACTATTTATAGAAAGTAAGTTGGTTTTTTCATTATAGTAGATTTCAAATTCACCATGAAAACATGTTAAGAATAGTAAGCACAAGTTGTTACCTGAGTATTCCTTATAGTGTTAGCTGCTGAAGGAGTGGGACTTCACCTGCTTCTGCCTTTGAAAGTGAAAACTCAGTGCAACCCTGGTGACATAGCATCATGAGAACACATCCTGCAGCAACTTCTCACTCTATGCAGAGTGAAAGGAAGAGCTTGGGAAACAGTCAGGGGAAACCTTTGAAACTCTCTAGACTCTGACTGACGAGTCCTGAGTGCCAAGACACACATCCCAGTCCTTGCACATCTGGAGGAGACCTTTAGATTAAACAATAAAGATGAGCTGATTCTACTGACAAAGGCCATAGTTGAACGGTTTCTTTGTGGCCTTCTCTTGTTCCTTCCAAGTCCCTGTCGGGATATTAATACATTTGTATTAAGGCAATATCTAGAAGCCCCAAGAAGGTGTTCTTGTGTTGAGTATGATGACATAAGCAGTCATAAACCTTGCTCCAGTAAGCTTACTACCTCTGATCTCAAACATCATTTTTTATTTATTTAATAGGTGTCTTTTTATGTTTACAAATTTAAAGACTCTTAAGTGCTTGAAAATATTAATTCATTATCCAGTGAAATTAAAACCTCTTTAAATTAGTCAGTCTAGTAGGAATTTAGTCCAATAGATACATGCAACTTCTCCATGTTACTCACTCATGTAGCTCATCAATAGCCTTCCGCAAAGAAACATGAGAGAAATCTTTCACTCTGTGTCGAAGTCACCAAAGTCAAGATATTTTAGATCAATGAATGAAGCAACTTCCAGACTCTAAAATATTTGAAAAGTCATTTGTACTTACACAAAATGTGAAAATAGATTACTACCAAAAATTTATCTAACTTACACTTAGAAGATTCCTTCTTGATATGGTATGACAGCTATCTCTTAATAAAAGAAAGAGGAGTGAACAGTTAGTGAGAGATGCTGACTCAGCATAAATAAGGACCTTGTAGATCAGGCAGAGTGGGGCACAGTATAGTTTTTGCCAAGGCTAGATGCACTAGAATAAGAGCTGTGAAGGACCTTGAAAAAAGAGGAATAAGATAGGTTTTGCAAAAAAAAAAGAATGCAAGTGCTTCAGGAGTGATGCAAAAGTGTACTCCTGGTCAGAACTATAGCATTAATACAGGTGCAGCCAGATTTCACTTAGAATCAGGAGGACTGCCCGAGTCTGAGATCCAGCTGTCCTAATCAGTTGTCTATTCTGGATTACAGTTCATATTCTCAGATTCCATCCTGGATCATTAAAATCTCCTCATTAAATTTTTGCCAGAAGTATTACTTGACAGTGACACATTTGTTGAGTTTGTTGAACAAATTTTTCAAAATGTTTTTGCTCAGACTTTGGTATTTGGACTTTTTAATCTACAGTGGAACTTACAAAACATATTTCCTTCATCCAATCCGAGGCAGGCAGACTAGGCAGTAAGGGAGATTTTTTCAATTTTTGAGTAAATTCTTCAACTTCTTCAGGACTTCTCAGGACAGGAGAGAAAAGGAGAGTCTTTTTAGGTGATCGCATTCACATTCTTTCTACTGCAATTATCAATAGCTCTTTACTAAGTTCTTATTTAATTAAGCTCAAGTTACGCTAGTGATGCTTTTAGGAGTAGGTACACCTTTACAAATATCCTCGATTTATAAGCCTAAAGACTCTACTGGTCATTGTTTATTTTAAAACAATGAAGCTAGCATAACTAATTTATTAGAAGTAACCAGGTAACAATGATAGCATTGTTCCCAAAATCTGTAATATATAGGCAGACCTTTTCTGGATACTGTCTTTCTTGGACTACTCTGTTGTAATTGTTATTTTGTTTCTATATTTTTTCTAAAAAGTCATTGTTATTGTGGTGAGAATGGAATGCTTCTCTGAGAAAGAAGGCCATAACAAAAACATTTACTTCAGTTATTCTTTCCTCTGTGGTTCCAATTGCTGCATTTGTATGACAAGATCTGCACTGTCATACAGATGATCATTTAGACGGTCACCTTTTAAAAATGTTAAGCCAGATCCTGTAGTCTTATACATAGTCCTAAGCATTAAAAATTCTAGAAGTAATCCAATAGTAATTACAGTAAATTGTATGTGTTTGAGTTACGTTTGGCTTATGAAAGTTGGTGAAGATACAGATAGAAATTGTATTTCCTGACTGAGCACTTTATACATGGTTTTAAAAATATGTCAAATTGGTGTTAGTATATGATTTCTTGCATAGTAACGTCCCTTGGGTAGTCTAGAAGTAGCTCACAAGATGAGAATATAAGTACTGTCAGCAATAGTAAATCTTAGCTATGCTAAGATGTACTCATGCCTAAAATGTGAAAGTAGCTTGCATCCAAGAAATAGCTCTAGTTCCAAGTCATTGAGAAATCTTCATCTATATAAATTAATTAGTTGAGCCACCCAGCAGGTTTTTTCTTCTGCTGCTTCAAAAAAGATGAATAAATGAAGATGAAACAATTATTGTTATTTTCAGTTACTGATCTAACCGTGTTCAGATATTGGTGCACATCGGACTTCTCATAATTTATCAATACAGAATAAGCATACCATGTGCAGTGCCACTGATCAGTGCCACGTGCCTCTTCCTGTGTCATCTGTGTTATTTCTCATTATTTTCTTAAAGCACATTTCCTGTCATCATACAACTGTCAAGTGCTTTGGGATGAATCTACTTTTGGAACTGCAAAAATGGTTTGAGTATAAAGTTGAAAATGGAGTTACAATGCAATGTCACCCAATCAAGCCCTTGGAAATAATTGTCACAGGACTGATTTCAGTGTAGCAAGCTATCTGCAGAAATGATAATAGGCATTGCTCAAGCCTGTCACACCTAACTTCTTGTTTCCCGGGCCACATAAATAAATAGTTGTCTTTGCATATGTAAGTGTATTCGCACCTCTCCTGTCCCATTATTTCTGAGCAAAGAAGGGTCCTTCATCTAGATTAGCAAACAGATTGAAGCAGACACCCTCCTATTTTCATAACACTAGGTATCATTTTGGTATGCTTGCAAGTGGAGAGGATAATTACCATTGCTGGTACTATCAGTGACATTGCTGTTACTGGTTCCCACGCTTCATTTTTAGGAACCTGGTTTTATCCAGTACCAGAAAAAAACAGCTCCTTAAAACTTCAGCTCAGTTAGTGATACATTTTCTCTCACATTCGATTCAACCTTTTATTATTTTTTAGAAATAGTTTTGTTAAGAAAACATATTCTAAGAAATACCTGTAGATTCTGTACTTATAAATTTGCTTCTAGTCTTTTCAATATACTGAACGTGCTCTACAGATAGTTTATGAGTTTTAGTCTTGTTAATGAAAATTACATGAGGCCCTTATATAGAATATGCTATGCTTTTAATTTTCATTCTTCATTAGCACTTCAGTTTTGTAGGATCCACTGGCTTTCTGCATGTCAAGCAAACAATTTCTTGAAAGGTTTCATTTTTTCTCATTCGAAGCCATGAAATAATATCAATAGGTCATAGGTCATTAAGTAGGGAGTAACTCAGGTTACTAAGGTGTGTTACCAACTCCCCAACAGTCCAATTCAAGACTAATGCTTTCATCTAGAACTTTGGAATGCAGCAAACAATTTGCTTTATTGACCATTGATGAGCTTGGAAAAACATTATGGTCTAGAATTATCAGTTCAGTGTAAACTTCTGGAGCACAGAGCCAGGAAAGAGTAGATGTCCTTAGGCTGCTGCAAGATCTGTTCCTAAAATTAATTATAGGGTAAGCCTAATGAAACTGTTCAAAACAGGATATGGTGAAACACAGAGTATTCCCTCAGCTCCCTCACAAATCCCTCCCTCTTCTTTCTATATTCTCACTCAAAATAAATAGCTGTGACTAGTTGGAATCAGAGTGGCACTAATGCTACACTTTCCATTTTAGTTTCTGGGTTGCTGTGGTGGTTAAATACTGGAGACAGAGACTTACATATATGTGATTTTAATCTGTCTCCCATGTTTTTGCTCTTTTTCTGATTTTGGAGACTGTCTTAGTTGTTATCCACCATTCATGTTTGTTTAGATAGAAGTTCAGGGTCATACTGGACCAGTATTTCTTTAGGACTGTGGGGATTAAACCTGCTCCCCTGTTGCAATAATTAACTCACGGTTGCACCCTGTTCCAAAGTTTTCACTGTAGTGAAAAATGTCCATCTTAGCAATGGTGCAGCCTGTGTAGAGTATCTAGGTTTTGTATTACCCAAAAGTTCAAAAATCTTTATTTCACAAGATTTCTGATATGCATGAAGAGGGTCAAAAAGGCTTTGATTAAAATAAGAACCTACCTAGAAGTTTGTGTCTTAAAGACATTTGAACATACGTTTCCTGTTTTAGCGGTAAGTGGAAAATACTGCTCTAATTTACTATTATTAGCAATTCTTAAATATATTAGCAGTTCTATGAAATTGTCATTTAATGGTGTGAAAGGTCTCTCTCAACCGCTTACAAGAAGTCCAGTTTGTCATTTCCACAAGCAGCACTGCAGATCAATAACTGTATCATGGCTAACATCCTAAGCCAAAGCCCAGGGAATGATTACATTTTCGTCCAACTTAATTTTTGGTGTGATCGAGTTTGACAGCGGGAGAGTCTGTCCTTTAGCTAGAAAAGCAAAAGCACTGAGATTAGATCCCGGATTGCAAATTCAGCCATACAAAGCTATGAGGTTTGAAAAATAATCATCATTGTTCTCAGTGTTTAAAATACCGATGGCATTTTCAATTTTTTTTTTCCATAACTAGAGTGAAAAAAGGAAGCTGGTATTCTTAAGTAATCACTTTTCTTCTGGCCCTGAAGAAATTCATTATTGAACCACAAGAATTGACCATATGGTGTTGCTCAAATAAAAATTGATTTCCCCCCACCCCCAGCAAAAGCCTATCAGTTGGATGCCTCCACATGAATTTGCCCAGAATTTCTGTTAATTTTTTTCCTTCTTTCCACTTCATTTGCATGAAGCTGCCACAGCATACTGAGGAACATGTATATCCTAACTAGCTTGTGTTCCTATAGCAAGGGAATGAGAATCGAGGTTATCATTAACCAAGAGGCCAGAAAATTTTGTGATGTGTCTCAGCCAGCATCATAATAATTAAGGGATGTCCCAGTTCCCTAGGGCTCCAAGTCATCACCACACAGGTCAGTGTCAGCCCTTGAATTTTGGGTTGCACCCTTCCAACAAAGTGGCCCTCTACAATTAAAAGACACTTAAATGCTTTCAAAGTCTAAATTATAAATGTATAAAACTTTAGGTACCTTGCAGCTAACCACATAAACATTACAATCTGAGGTTTATTATATATATGAATTATAAAGAAAGTTAATTTTTCCATTCTAAACTTATTAACACCATACATTACAAATATGAATTATAATGAAAGTTAATTTTTATGCTCTGAAATTATAAACTTCCCATAGTTACCCATTAAACATTTAATATTGATACAGGAAAAAGGAGCAAATTTCATTCAGAGGGTAGCTAGGCCATTGATCATTTTGTTGGTTATCTATGACTTGCCCTTGGGACTGTCTGTAAGGAGGATTTATATGGAGAGAAAATAGAGAACTTATGACTTTCAAAGACCTCTCATTGCTCTTACCAAAAGCTGAGTGGGAAAGAGCTGCATTTGAAGGTAGTGGTTAGTATTCTCCTCAGTCCTTTAGAGCTACTTTAGGGTCACTCAGACCTGAAGCTTTGAAAACATTAAACTGGAAATTCTGTACTGTTTATGATTCTTACTTCAGGGTCTCAGTCCAGTGGAGGACTTGCTTCTCTGGCTCACTTTCTCCCCTTTTACTTTTCTCATTTCAACCATTATATGCTCCTGCCTTCTTAGCAAGGCGCAAGAGTTTGTGCAATTTAAGAGCTCTGCAGTCTTGGCACAGTAGTTTCTGTAGCTGCATGGTATTGTATGTCCTTTATATTTTCACACAGTTCAAATTAGATGGAAAGAGAATCAATTGGGGAGTTTGAGAATGAGCTGGGCATGATATACAATATTTTATCCTTTTTTTGACCCATATAGCCAAATACATATCAAAAGCAAGATTCAAGGGAAGATAAGTACTCTGTAACTTCTTCCTTTAGTGTTTTAAATGCCTCTTCACATTTTCCTAAATTTTCTTAATTCCTATTCTGCATGAACTCATCATACACATTCTTCTTTCTAACACTTTTTTTTGAAGAGTGGTTTATTTTTACTATTTTTTACATACCAACTGTATGGTACCATGTCCCTGTACAATCCTTCAGTGAGCATTTCAGTAGAAGAAATAGGCCAAATTTTAATACTCTCGACCTTGCCCATTCCAGTTTATCCACTCCCAGCTGTACATCTTCTAATGCCTACCTTAGTCATGCCAAGCTCACATTTTTCTCCAATGACTGTTAGGTCCTGCTGGCAGACACTGCCTTCTGAGTTAAAAGTAGGGCTCATTGTCAGTTGTAAATCTCTGTGTTGTTGTAAGTAAGCGTAGATTTGTACAGACCTGTCAGTGATGTCAGCTTATACAGTATAGTTTTTGCTGAAAGAGAATATTTGGAACTTACATGCCCTGATTTAATTTTAAAACCACAGATTCTATAGTATAAATATATACTAGAAAAGCCCCAGTTTTAGTGGATGATCAGTTTTAAGTGTTGGGTAGGCCTTGTCACAGTACATCTATTTTTTAGCAATCTGCAAAACCAGGTGAATCCTTCTTGTTTTAAAATTTGCAGTAAAGTTAATCCAAGAGTTTTCAGAGGTTTAATGCTGTCTCCTGAAAGTGTATCTGCTATGGTTTGTCTTGTGAGAGCCTATGTTGAGCACTTTTGAAGACGTATTTATGAAAATGATTCTTGTCGCAAAGGCTTACCAGAGCACAGAAACAGGCAGAAAACAGTAAGAGAACAGGAGTGGTCCATTCAGGTATTCATACATCTAATTTGTAACCTTAACGTAATAATTCATAATTTGTCATCTACTTAATATACTGCTACTAATAGAATTTGCATTATTCAGATGCTGCCAAGCAGAAACAACCATAGTGGTCCTGTGTTACAAATTCCTATTTCAACACTCATTTGTGATTGAGTTTTTGAAAATTGCTAAAGTAAATGGTAAATTTTTCTTCTTTTCAGGACTTCGACTACACTTATGTGTGTTTTCCAAGGTGCTGGTTGTAGAATGACTATTTTAACGTGTTGACCCACTATATGAGTTCTGGCCACTTACATATCATAACTAGTCTTTTGTTTTACTTGGGTTGACATGAATCTATTTAAATGACATCTTTTGGCTCCACTCAGAATTGCTTACTTTCCAATGATACAGCAATTCAATAGGCACTAGTGTGATGTTGTGGAATCTCCTGATCTTTAAGATATGAAACCATGAAACGTGACTTAGGTGTGAGAGGATCCTTATTCAGCTGTGTTGCTGTGGAGAGGTTACAATATGGTGTAATGAAATCTTAAAAATTGGTTAGCTAACTAGTTGCCCTGTGTTTGACAGAACACGTGAACTTCATGTCTGTCCCAAGATCTCATATTTTTTCTGAAACATGGATCTCCTGTGGACAGATAATATTTCCTGGAGAAAATTCAGTTAAATTTCTAAAGCACTGTGAATTGAATGGATTAGGTAGGACCAATGCTACAGTTTCTAGTGCCACTACTATTAGAAGACTTTATTTCTGCTATGCTTGTAGTAACATTCCTAGTAATCCCATGAAAGCTATGCCTTACCTTTGAGAATATGTTCTGTAGACAGTGATAAAAGAACAGCTTTCTCTGTCTCTTATGTACTGTTTTCTCTATTAAATAATGCTGTTCTAATTCCTTGTTATTCAGTAACATGCATTTGGTAAAAGTGAGTGCTTGATTAAGTTCCTTTTTCAAGTAAAAATGTGGTTTGTTATTTCCTGTAGTCAAGGTACTGGTTGTGGATATCAAGAATTTTTTAAGGTATTAGTAGTGGGGTATTAGGTATTTTCAAACAGTGTATATAAACAGATATATTTACTTCAGGTGACCTTTTAATCTGAAGAGGAAAACAAGACACATTTATTGACATTTTACCAACATTAAAACATCACAGAGGATTTAGGTGACCAGTATTAATCCCTTATTACAAATGAAATGGGGATTGCTATGGTGGAAGCAGAAGCATCAGTTTCAAGTTGTTGCCCAAAAGTAAGTTACCAGTCATTTTGTCAGCATGACTTGTTTGAGGTTGTAGGAGTTAGTCATGATGTTTTTCATGTTATGCTGGCCAAAAGCAGTACAGAAGAGTATTTGATGTCACACCTTCTTCTCAAGTAAAGGAATATAAACCTAAACAAAACAAAACCAGGAAATATTGATGAGAAGGAGGGAAAGGATGGGACACTGGAGAGAGATGAGGCTTTGGGAAGTTAGAACTGCTGAGTATGTGTGTCTAACGTTAGGTACCTACATCCATAGAGAAGTTCCAAAAAAGGTTATGTGGTTTTATTAGTGATTCTAAGCATCGGTGGTTACCACTGCCTAAATGAATTAGATATTTTTTCACAAATGCATTCAGAATTCATAGCTGCATTCCCATCTAACAGACCTGTTGTTTTCTAGAATATCGGAGGAAAAGTCAACAAGGAATCTGTGCTACTGTCTATGACTCTGATCTGTCATATGGTGGGATGTACTAGTCTGTAGCAGATTTCAGAGCCTGTAGGCATGTTTCTAAACCTTTTGTAGGCTGATGCTTGCAGTTAGAGTCTAAGACTAGAGAAAGGATACGTTGTTCTCTAAAGAAGGTATCTCCTTCCACAGACTTACAGAGTGTTAACAATTCATCTTGACTTTGGGGTCCAGACAGTATGCATAGATACCACAAGTGCAGTAAAACACAAATTTCTTGGTGACTCACTTGATTAGCCAGGCTTGTCTGTGTAATGCAGAATTGTGATATTGATGTTTCAAAGTGACTCTCCTAAAACCTTCACACCAAACATAATCATGCTATTACTGTTTACTCTGACAGCAGCTTCCTTCCATCCAAGGAGCTCAGCACATTTCACAACCATTAAGCCTACCAATGAAATAGTTAAGTATCATTATGCCATTTTATAGATGAGGCATATAGAGATTAATGACTTGGTAGAGTCACACAGGAAATTTGTGACAGAGCAAGGAATAGATGGCAGCTCCACCAGCTCTCATGTCTATTCTTTTGTTTACAAGATTACTCTTTCTGTCCCCAAAGAAAAGGCACTCCTGGTTTTGGAGCAGCACTACTAATGCATGAACTGAAAAGCTAGATTACTGAATCAGGAAAAGAAAAAAAACAAGAGCAGCTCTGCTTCTTCTCTACTAATATAATAGAGGAACTGAACTATTATTGATATAGAATTGCTTTTAAATAGAGACAGGTTATAAAGAATGCAAGAATCCTAGACCTGAATTTGAAGAAGGTGAGAGAAGAGAAGGGGGATTTCAGCAGTTTAATGCAGCACCAGAAAACTAGTATGACCAGTATAGAAGAAACAGCTGCTAATCTTGTCTTGAGTCTTGAACATTACTGATTCATTCTTGGGCTTCTTGATTTGGCTGTGGCTGAATCTCAGTATTTCTGTTTAAACTGAGCAAAATGCAGTGTTCACTGTGTGGGTCACAGGGGACGATGGTGTTGTTTTCCCCAACGTGTGGAAAAGGCACAGATCACTTCTGTGGCCTGTGTATGTATTCATGTTAATTCCTTTGCTGTATATGACAAGGCCCATATTTAATTGCTGGCTCATGGGCTATGTCCAGTTTCTCAATTTACAGTTTAACGCAGATAAACGAGTAATGTTTCTCTCTTTCCCCACCCCTCATTTCTCAATTTACAGTTTGACGCAGATAAAAGAGTATGTTTCTCTCTTTCCCTGTCTAACACAGCTAACTTCTCCTTCTGGGTTAACCACAATCTCCCCAAATGCACATTGACTTATTTTACTTCACAAAGTTAGTCACTCTATTTATTGTCTGCCATGTTGATCTTAAAGAAAGACCAACATTCAGTGGAAAGACTGTTTCCTAAGATGCATATGAGATGCATATGAAATGCAAATTAGCATAAAGTAAGTTAAAAGTAAAATAAATTACAAAAGGTATTTGTACTATCAGGGTCTTTTGAAATTTCAAAGAAAGTAATTTAGCAAACTATTAAACAGTAAAAAAAAATATTCCATTGTTATGTGCATAAAGTAGAGCTTTGAAAGGAGAGATTCAGGGTGTTTGTTCAAATTCAGGAACAGAAAAATTAAAGTGAGGAAGATATGAAGAAATTTCTTAAGACAAAGTTTGGGCAACTGAAGGTATAAGACGAAGCTTGAGTTTCTGCTTTACCAGCAAGAAGAAAGGGACATGATGTGCACTTAAGTTTTTCATCACCCAAAGACATCACCCAAACTAAGTACAGTAACTATTCTAACACACAAATGCACAATGAAATAATAACATGTGAAATGCATCACATAAATGCTTACACATAGAAATACATCAGAGATTTTGGTTGGAAAGTTACTGTAAAAGTGAAATACTTTAGCATGCGGGTTTTAATTTTTTAAGACTATTCTTGCTATTTTTTACTATCAGGGTTATCTACTTAGAGATTTCCATCTGTAGTATAACAGTGTCTATACAGGAGGTATTATGCTGTTTGTGATTTATGTGTATACATATACACTCATAGCATGACATGAATTGTGTGAAACTTTGACATGATTTATATTGTGTAGAGAAGAAAGGTGGGGGTTTTTTAAGTGCAAAAGTAGAATTTGGGAGGCTCATATCCTGTGTGTGTTCTGAGAGAAATACGTATGTATCTTTGAAAATAATTACTGTATGTATTTATTGTATGGTCTATTTGTGCAATATTATCCTACCTAGCTACTTAGTTGTAAATTAGAGGATAGAGGAAAGTAGAATCCTGGAGATAATCACGAGTCCTAAATGAAACAGCAGGTAAGCCATTAACTGGGGATCATGCTCAGACTGACTCTGACCTGGGCTGATTAAGTTTCTTCTTTCAGTCAAGGTTAGGGTGGAAGATAATACTTATGAAATCCTAAAGATGCTGGCCTATGCAGAGAAAGGGGTTGAGTGAACTTTTCAGGGAGTGTCACTGAGTGCTGACAAGGACTGACACATACCATGAGTGGCAGCAGACTTTCTATATGACCTTGGCCAAGTCACTTAATCCCTCTGTGACTTGGTTTCCTCATCTGTAGAATTAAGTACAAATAATAATACTTCCCTGCCCCACAAGGAGCTGTGGCGATTACTTCATTACTGTTTGCAAGGTGTGTTCAGAGACAAATAGAAAAGATGCAGCGGAAGTGTTATTTATTGCTGAAAACCTGTACAATATCAAATACCTTGTTGATCATGTCCTGGAAAATGTACTCTTAATTGGCTGTTTCTTGGGAACCTGATATTGTCAGAAATGACATGACCCCATCATACCTTCCCTTTTTCCTCTGCTTCCTTTGTGCTCTTGTATTCAAGTCGTTGTGCACGTTGTTAGGAAAAATTAGACAACCTCTCTGCCTATTAAAAAAGTATGCTTCTTTCTATGATGGCTGCTTTTTAGCTTCTATAAATGATGAATCTGAGATCCCCCCAAAGCTCAACCAAATTCACTTACCTAGGAACATCCTGTACAGATTGACATAAAGATAAGTAATGAACTTACTTTAGTTACAGTTTCAAAGAAGTGGAACCCAAGTGTTTAAGTTGATTTTAAAGTCCAAAGGAATGTCCACTGGTGTGAGCACCTCCCTCTTGGCCTAGGAGATTGAAAGAAACTCTTATAAGCTGCAGCTCTATGCTTCTTAATATCAGACCTGTGCATTGTCTGATGACATAGTAGTGCAGATTTCATGAGTAACAGTTATGAACATGCAACAACTTTTCTCTCAAATTAGCCAAAACTCAATTAGCCTAAGCAGTCAAAATTTTTGAATGAATGAGAGTGCATCAGCAAAGTGAGTTTATACCAGTCAGTGTTTTGTATCATGTAGCTATGGTATTTTTGACCCAGTACTGTTGGATTGGTAGAAGCTCTAAAGTTAAACTTACGTTACTGAACCCTAGCTGCTCACTCATGAGTGGACCACACATGCATATATATGCATTGCGTAAACTCCACTATACAGGTGAATCCTCTAGGCCAGAGGGACTTACAAATAGCCTGTAAGCATATTTCAACTGTGCTTGAAGTATTCTGGATCCATAGATACAAATTACATACAAAGAGAATTTTTCAGTAGTACCAGTAGGTGGTATGTGTTAGAGAGACCATTTAGCTTCTGTGTGACTGTGAAAACAATGAATTTTGATTGTTAATATTAAGACTCCAGTTTTCTTTTGGACTGCATATCTCAGTAGTGGGCTCCCTCTTCTATAATGTCTTCCATTCCATGAACAGATGTTTACATTTACTTAAAACTGAATCTAGAGTCTGGTAAATCACTAACAAATGGTAGTCACTGTGGCTCATATGAAGTATTGCGTATGTTTGCAGCCACACCCAAGCACTCACCTTAAAAGCACATAGGGACAATACTATTTGTTAGCTTGCACAATGCACGAGATAAGATGACGCAATGTTCATATGTCATTGCTGTTGTATGTGCTGTTCATGTGAGGTGTTTCTCCCGAGCAGCACGTAAGTGTATGGCATCGATAAGCTATGCGCAGTCTTTTTTGCCCTCATCTCTACTGTGGCAAAAAACTTCAGTAGAAGTAATCTGTTTGATCACTCCCTTTCTACTCTTTTGTAGTCAAGTTAAACCTTTTTTTTTTTTTGCTTACTAATTCTATGTAAGGCTCCCAGTGACATCATCTAACTAGGACTTTCAGGGTGTGGACCATTATTGTTATTTATAGAGTACCAGATTTACACTAAAGTTGGCAGGGTTTAAATCAGACAAGAAAAGCACTAACATGAGCAAAACCAAGAAATTAAATGCAGCAAGGAGTTGAAAATTTCTAATATGTGAGAAAGAATAATTTTCTTATCTTCTTTTTTTTCTAGAAAAATGTATAAATTACTGGTTTGCTGAATTATCAGATAGTTACACATTTATCAAGAATACTTTTAATATATTTCCTTAAGAGTGCAAAATATACTATGTAAATTTTAGTTGGCTCTTACAAGGTACTATTTTAATGTAATATTCTTTTTCTGAAGAACAACACTATACTTAGTTATAGCTAGAGCTATTTTGAGCAGTAAGTAATTCCACTGTATTTTATGTTGGTGTATTTTTAAGAAGGGAATGTAATTGAACATAGAAAGTATAATGTTCCCTTACATATAAAAAATGTGGCAATACTTGAAGGCCTTGGAAATAGGATACAAATATTGATACACTAGTATAAGGCAGAAGAAATACTGGTTTTGAAGGAAAAATAAATAAATATATCTCTTCATATAATTGTTATGGTACAATTCATATAGCCTATTAAGAATCCTCACCACTAAATTTAGACTAGAATGTGTTTCAAAATAACTTCAGCTGAGTACTTTCAAGTTACAGAAAGTATGCTGGAGGATTGCAGCAATGATAACATCGTCTTAATAGCACTAATACTGTACACTGAGCAAACCACTTTCATTTGGAGATGAAATGTAGGATGTTACAGAAATGTCTTGTGATAGTCAAAGTAGGTGTCAGGAAAGCAAACTTTATTTTTAACATTTTCAGGAATTTTTCTTGGCCTTCTCTCTTTGAGCAAGGAGGAAACAAAACAAAAAAAAGGACTGGGAGAGCTTGGGAAGGCAGCTGGCACTTGAGAGGAGGCAAGGATGTTCAGTAATAATTGTTTTCTTTGTCAGAATTATGGAAAATAGTGTTTGGAAGCAATAAAGTTTCTTTCTCTCCCTTCCCACTCACTTTTATTGTTTCATAAAGTCAGTTTGGAGTACTCAACAAAAGATGTATATGGTTGTAATCTCACCTCTTCATATCCGTAAGACCACTTCTTATCCATGTTTTCTCTGAATGAATTTTGGAGTGGTTACTGTTTTATCATTCATTGTCTCCCAGCACATCTGAGGTATCCAAGCGAATAGTTTGTCAATTCTTCTGCAAAGTCCAAGACTCAATGGTATATCAATACTGCATACTTGAAACATCAAAGCAGTTTGATGAGGATACCAGACCCTGATAAAAATAACCCTCACATATTTTAGCTTGTTATTTATGTATATATGTTGACATTAGCTGAAGCTTTGTTATGCTTTCTAGCATTTCCAGTTGCAATGTAAGTTACCAGATCAAAAATAATCTTTGGCTCAGAAGTTGCTGAGAGTAAGCTGAAGGCTGTGGAGGGTCGTGAAGGCATCTGGAGGTCCTAATGTCAGTGAGGAAAAAGGAAACAGGCTGCGTGGACTGATTTGGTTTAAATAGCTTAGTAGAAACAAAATATTTCTAGAAAACTCTGCCAGGGTTTGCAGTCCTTTATTTAAGAAGATACTCTCTTGGTTAGGTGAGTAGCCAGCTTCCCCTTTGTCCACCATGTACCCTTTAAAATTTTCACCCACTGCCCAGTAGGGATCCCCTTCCTTTCAGTGTTCTGGACTCTGGACTCTCTCCCATGTTCCCTGGTTTGTTCCTAAAATGAATTGACTCACTCTTGATGGCACTAGTCTAATGTGATTATTTTAAAGAAAGACCAGCTAACTCTATATGGTCTACCATAGAATCAGAGATCTTAAAAAAAAAAAAAAAAAAAAGTGTCTAAGATTCATACAGGAATATGTATTGAAGGCATTCCAAGCACCAGGGAAGTCCATGTGTATACAGCATAAGGTTGATCTGCACTTGCACAGTAGTTTCAGTACATAGCAAACTTCGTAATCATGGTTTCACCAGAGTCAGGAATTCGCCACTAGTTCAGTCGGTATTTAATTTATGATCTTAAAATTGTCCTTTCAAGAGTGGAGACCTGAAGAAGACTCCTTTTTTTACTGGAAATTCTGGAGTACAGGTAAATTAATACTGAATCAGTGTCCTATGTTTGATTCAGTGGAAATACTGTTCCTTTGAAATAAATGGCAGGCAATATGTTGTGTAAGAGCTGGGACAGCAGCTGTACATCTCTCGCATTGTAAACTAATGGTCTGAGTCTTACCAGCTTATTCAATATAGTGTTTTATCAGTGTTACAGCCAACATAAGCATATCGCTTGTCTTATCTATGCTTCTTTATAACCATAATATTACCGAGATTACAGCAGTTCATTGCCTGACATTTATATATCTGCCTGTCAAACCAAATATTTAAGGAGTACTCATTGCTGCTCAGAGTAGCCTGGAGTAATAGTTCTGATCCCTCTGGTTACCTCTCAGTATCTCCTAGCTGGTAGTGAAGGAGGTCTTGCATATATGCATTTGTAAGATCCCATCTCTTTGTTTATGTGTTTCTAGGGCAATCAGTTGACATTCCTTTACTGTGTCATTTATTTGACGGTGTTACCAGTATGCTATTGCATTTGTGGTGTGCAGGGTGCATGCATTTTCATTGCTATTTATAACATTGGTATCAATGGTGGTACAGTAAGAGAAGGAAGATTATGATCTCTTCCCCAGTGAATAGTAGCAGATAGGAAGTGATGTCTTCCATAATGGAATAATGTAAATAAAATGCTACTCATTAATTAAAGTTGATTAACTGAAAGAGAATACAGTTAGTTAAATATGCTAAATCTTAAAGATAGATAATGTTCTTAAAATGCTATCACCATTTTGAATTTTAAGTACATTTTAAATGCACAAACATCAAGAAATTGAAGTATTTTCTTGTGAACAGTCTTTGGTTCACAGATTTCCTGGTATACCCTGGTTAAATAGAAATGTCAGTCATATTGTTAAGATCCTTGAATGCGTCCAGAGGAGGGCAATGAAGCTGGTGAAAGGGCTGGAAGAAATGTTCTATGAAGAGCAGCTAAGGAATTTGGGTTTGTCTGGTTTGGAGAAAAGGAGACCGAGGGGTGACCTCGTTGCTCTCTACAGCTTCCTGAGGAGGGGAAGCGGAGAGGGTGGTACTGATCTCTTCTCCCTGGTATCCAGCGATAGGACACATGTGAACAGTTCAAAGCTGCGCTAGGGGAGGTTTAGACTGGACATTAGGAAACACTTCCTTACCAAGAGGGTGGTCAAACACTGGAACAGGCTTCCTAGAGAGGTGGTCAATGCCCCCAGCCTGTCAGTGTTTAAGAGGCATCTGGACAATGCCCTTAATAACATGCTTTAACCTCTGGTCAGCCCTGAATTGGTCAGGCAGTTGGACTAGATAGATGAATGTAGGTCCCTTCCAACTGAAAATATTCTATTCTATTCTATTCTATTCTATTCTATATGTCATCCAGCTTTTGGACTTCTCCCAGTCTTCAGCAGAAACCTTGTGAAAATGCTTCTGAAGAGAAACAAAGATGTTTGATTTTTAATGCAGGTCAGATGCAATAACTTTAGACCCTTCCCACAAGGTACATGAGATAAAACAGCCTCATTAACTCTTTGCTCTGAGAATATACTTGGCAGAATTATGATGAGTGGAATTTCCCGTGTCTTCTTCAACTGTAAGAAAGGAATAAAAAAGCTAAAAACTAGCAGCAGAATACTCTGAGGTCAAATTAAACAGACTTGTGTAGAATATTTTACCAAAACCGGTCATGAAATATTAGTAAGTCTTTTGTATAGCATAATTCTGTAGATTTTAGTCAACATACTAGTTTAGGCTATCAACCTTCAGAAGCCTTACCTATCCCAGATACCTAGTTAAAGGTCAGAGGGGGCATGATTCACCTGTGAGGAGTGTGTGGTGTCATTGCCCCATCTGGGCAGGAGAGTCCCACCTGCGGTGTCCTAATTTCCACGGCAGAAGCACGGTTGGCCACGATTGGCCGCGCGGGCTCCCCGCCTTGCTGCGGATTGGCCAAGCCTTCCACCTCCTCTCTCTCATCTTGCTGGGGCATCTGCGCTGCCTGGCTGTAGCTCTTCCACACTGACCATAGAGGGACCAGAGGATGCCCACGCATCAGCGCTTGGTCATTAAGGTGTGTTGTTGGGGATGTGGTGGACAGGGTGCACACTAACTGGTAAAGCTTATTCTCAAAGGCTAAAGAGTAAGTCTGTGGATCATCAAGAGTGTCTAGGAAGAAAAAAGAAAGGAGAAAAATACTCATAAAGAATGGGATTAGAAAGGGGTATACAGGACTGAGTCTTAAACTGTTGGCAGGATGGACTTGCCAGGACTGTGATTTTCAAATTACAGAAAAGTATTTATCTTATTAATTAAATGCTCTATATTTAAAGGCTTTTAAAACAACTTTTGTCTCTATTCAGAAGTTTGCCCAAGGCTCCAGAGAAGCAAACCACCAAAGTGTCTCTTCCTGAGTGCACTAGGCTTTGAAAGCAGTAGCTAACTAACTAGCATCCAGGGATTTAATTGTTGGCTTGACATCATATTAGACTAAATGTGGAAGAGGATTCTTAAGGTAGCAGCTCAGGTACTGCAAAGAAGAGGGCCATATAGGCTCATAGGAAGAAGGGAGTGTATTTGTGATAAAAAAGAATTAGAATTTTTCCATCAGATGAAGGAAATGAGGATACAGTTAAATTTTCATAATTATATCCAATTAGATGCTTGCAAATAATATTTATTTGCCAGATTTCCCTATGCTTCTATTTTGTAAATATTTACTTTTAGTTTCTTTGCATTTTTCATGGAGAAAAGGTAAATTTGTGATGCAAGATAACATGATTGCATTGAATATGTATTGGAACTTGGGGTCCATGGAAATTATTTTCTGCTTCTGCCTCAAGTCTGGACTTGGAACTTTGTAAGATGCTAATATCTCTCTCTTCCTCATCTAAAACTTAGTTCCAAAGGATGGCATGATAAGAGTCTTAGGATAGCTCTTGAACTGTTAAATCAGAGAGCTGATGCAAAGAGAAGGCATCTCAGCCATGTTTCGACTTGTTCTGCTTGTGTTTCTGGCTCTCTTCTAGCTAGAAAAAGAGGAAAGGAAGTTTCAGACTGGTTTTCTTTCATGGCAGAGTGCAGCTCCAGACAATTTTCCAATCCCAGCTGAACTAGTGCTAAGGACTCTGTGCTTTGATATAGAATGTCTAATTAGAAACAGAATTTTTTCCATCTCTCCATGAGTCAGACAAAGATTTCAACAACACATAGACTGGTTCATATTAAATCATTGTTTACCACATCTGTTAATATAATAGCACCTACATGCTGTATTTAAAATTTAATTAGAGGTGGGCCATGTCAAAATTGTCACAAGAGATTGGATAACCGCACCCAGCTTACTGATACCAAAACATAATGCTTACCAGGATCCCATTTAAGTGACATTTTTGTGAGACTTTTGGGATAGCCTTCATCTGCTTTAAAGACATTGTAACTTGCATGCATAGCTTTCCTCATTGCTGTACTTGCTGGTTGTGAGACCATGCAAACCTTCATCATCTTCCTATAGGAAATCTTTCAACACTCCACAGTCACCTGTTTTATTATCTGTTGACTCAGTGTTTTTTTAAAAAGTTGTTTAAGTTCAGAGTTAAGTGCATGGGTGTTTGGAATTGCGTTCTGAAGTTCCACCCCCGCTGCTTCCAGATGCTTCTGTTACTTATTTCATTAGCACATACAAAACCGAATTTTCTTAACGCATTCATGCACAAATTAAGATACACAGGTAGATGATACAAATTGAACATATCTCTTACATTGTGTTTGAAATGCTTTAAAAAAATCTCAAGTATCTCCATTCTTTCTGCTACAGCCTGTTGTATTACGCAAGGCAATCCTGTAGCAGACAGCATGAAGAACAGCATTATTAAATAATTCTTGTGATTTAACAGTTGTATCAGCATTTTTGTAACTGGACAGTGAGATATTCATAAGATGTAATGACCTTACAAATTATGTGGTGCCATGGTTGAATGTTTAGACTTTGAACGTGGGCCATAAAATCTGGTATTAAAAACCTGAGAATACTGCTAGGGAATGTTTCCTTTCTTTCTTGGAAACAGTTTACTATCAGTAAAATACATTTTCTTTCCACTGACAGTCCTTGAAGACTGGACTTCAGTCCTGCCTCTTAGTTATTTCTGTGAATTTCTGTACCGGATATAATTTAGTCCTATCCCATGGGAAGCATGCACTAACAATTAGGTATTTTTAAATTGTTTAGAAGTTCCAAAGGACTTTGCAAAAGTCTGTTGTTAAGTCCTTCAGGAAACAAATATTTTGAAAAACTTCTAAGAGTTCTCTAGTGCATTTAACAATAGATTTCTTGGCTGTCTCTTGGAAGTGGGTTTAGGCAAAGCAGTCAAAAGAGAGCATGCTAGTCATATTATATCTACAAAAAATAGTTTGAAAGACCAAGGATTGTGTCTTAGTTCTTGAATAATGAAGGAGCTGAGCTAAATCTGCTGGCTCAACAATGAGGAAGTTTGTTTAAAGGCTTTTCTAGTCCAAAGCCATAATGCAGCAGACATGGCTGTTAATGGATTGGTGTCAAGTAACCAGAGAATTTAAACTTCCATTAATAATTCAATATTTTAAAATGGAAATATTTGTGTCATTTATTGCACTGTTCTGCCAGTGTATGTAGGTATTTTATTTTAATTTATTTTCTTCAAAATATATGAATGCAATGAAAATCCATCTTTCTAGGCTTGTTCTGTTTGCTACCCTGGAGAAAAGTAGATAGTTGTCAAACATGGCAACTACTAAAAAGAAGTTACTATAAACTATATTGTCTTTTTGTTCCACAGATGAGGAGACACTCCTGCTTTGTTTTTTTGTTCTGTGGGATATTTTTGCCTGGAATCCTTGGTTTTCCACAGAAAAATACCTCAATTGATTGTGATTCCCTGTTACCAAACTATGAAGCTGAACCACAGACATCTGCACCACCATATATTATTGCTGTATCTTTTGATAACTTTGAGCCAGGAAATGAAATCCAAGGTAATTAACCTGAATGACATAAAATCTTTCTCTGTGTCTCCCAGAATTACCAGTCTTTACCATTTACCTCTCAGTCTATTTAAATTTATTTTTAAAATTTCAATCTCATTCTTCTATACCTGAGATATTAATCTTTTTTTGAAATGTTTTATATATATGTATAACTGAAAAAAATGTTATTTTTTTCTTTTCGCTATCTAATAAATATACTTTATGCTACAATTTTTGAGACAAAATTAAAATGAAATGGGACAGCTGGCCAAACTGGACCAATAATTAGTTGCTCTTTAACTTTGTGTTTGAGTATTTGCTGTTGTACCAGACCTCTGCAATACAAAGGGATCCTATTCATTACGTGTTCACATCCTGTCATTTTACAGGAAAATAAAAATTCAGGATGCAGCATAAGACAACTCAAGAGTGAGACATTTTGAGTCACCCTTCTAAGAGCTGCATCCCAGATTTTATCAAATTGCAGGAGGTGGAGCTATTGTGGCTTAAACCACCTTTTTATTTTCTTAATCCCAAACTGCTCTCTGGATGGAACACCTTGACAACCTTGTTTCTCCACACTATGATGCCATCTCATGGTGCTGTCACACTTTAAGTGGCTTGTGAATGTTTCTTTCTCTGGCCATTTGCTAGAAGAAGCATGGAAGTGGAAGTGAGTTGTAACCCATCACATGTCTGTTGTTGTATCTCAGTAGCTGAAAAAGAGCATTATTCACTAAGCAGCTACTGTCTAGCTGGGATTCTGTTTTACCTGAACCTAGTAACATGGATGTACTCCCATGGAAAGTGATATGTGGGGAGAAGAACAGAGAAGCATTAGAGTCCTATTATAGCTCCCATTCTTGGAAAAACATGAGTGAATAGCTCCTTCAAGGATGGGAGGGATGTTTGATTACTGGTAGCTGTTTTTAAAACAGTATTGCCAGCAAAATGAAGGATAGATTTAAGAATATGCAGACTTTTCGGTGAGGTTCTATGGGATTTACCACAACAAAAATATTGAACCCAGACTCTACTAACCTTGCCTTTTCTTTTTTCTTCCCCTTTTTTTCTTAACCATGCTTTTCTTGCTTTAGTACTATATTTCTATTCCTTCAAATTGTAAGCATCCAGTACCTGGTCTCGGGGAGCTGCATTAGATTGCCCTTCCAGTTTATCTGTCCTTATTTTTAATGACTACACATACCTTTGGGCATAAACCATTATTCTGATTTTATTTGTGAAAGTGCCTAATATTGGCATTAGCAAAGCAAGTTTATAATAGATCATAACAAATTTGATTATGCCTCTTGAAATTTAATTTCCATTTGGATATACACAAAACATGAAACTGCTCTCTTCCATATTTTTCTGAGCTCCTTCAGTAACAAAATTTAAGTAAAATTAATTACATCACAATTTTTCATATTGAATATAGACCATGAGAGCCAAACTGTCTAGTTTCTCTTTTTCCAGTTGTAACACATTAAAAAAAAAAAAAAATGGTTCTGCAATTCAGCCTTAGGCAAAAGTTGATATTTTCTTTCAGAACAGAGGTAGAAAGAAATGCAGTTCTCTTTCTTCCATAGCTATTTTGACTTTGTAGGCCTAATTAGACAGAAAATAAATAACTTTTTGGTCAGCAGGGCCTTTGGCCAATATTCTGAGTATGCATGGGGAGCAAATGAGATTAATAAGAAAGTTGTAGTCATTTGGTAGAGCAGAATTACTTTTAAAGTTGTCAGTAAATAATATATTTCATGTTAGTTTACACAGAAATGCCTCTCCAAATTTCTTCTTTTGCCTTTATTGTCATTCTCTTGATAATGAATAAAAACTGTAATAAATTCCAACATTTTTAAAAATTGTAAAAGGTTTTAAATAATTTCTGTACATGCAGTCTTATGCTTTGAATTGAGGGAGTTGTTAAACATTTAAGAGGTTTTAGTTGTGTATGAAACTTCAATTTCTCAAAATGTCTGTTTTCACAGTGACTCTAGAAGCACTTAAAGATGTTGGTTTTAAAGGATTTAATCTACAAGCTCGAGAAATAGGAGGAGATGTTCCTGTTGGTACTTTTAAAATTACAGATCCAAACACTAAAGGCTTGGAATGTCATAATGTGATGGTATGTGTTCAGTCTTTGGAATAGTTACTTAAGCTTGGTTTCCTTTTAAATACTTTAATCAGAACTGATAAAACTAGTGAGCATTTTTTATATGGCAAAGTTATTTCATCAGTAGATTTTAAAAATTTCTACTTTCTCAAGAAATACATGTATCTTCTATATGTGGTATGAATCTAATGTAGAAGCTACCTGGCACTTCTTAGGAGGACATCAGTGTTACCTGTTGTAGTAGAGACAGTTTCCCTAATAGCATAGGTAAAAGTCACTTTTACATCTTATATGATTATATGTATTTCTTTTTATTTGCAGAATTCAGCAGTAAGTAATACAAATTCAGATGTGAAGCAGAAAGTGACAACAACATGGATTGCTCCACTTGATGTCAAAGATCTTCAATTTATGTAAATAATTGTTTTATGGGTTTTTTTTCCCTTGGAATTTTATTTCTATGGATTATTTTGACATGGATCTGTGTTGCTGTTTCTGATATTCTTGTTTTGTCACAATCTTTTTCTTTTTCATAGTTTGTCATAACTTCCCCCTGTGTCCATTAAGTAACATGATTTCCATTTCAAGGTATAATTATAAAAGGTAAACACTGTCCTACAGATGTTAATATATGTAAATAATTCCATTAAGCACAGTGTTATTAATGGATTTTTGAGTAACCAGTTTTTACACTTTGACCTCTTCAATTACAAGAGCAACAATGTGAATGTAACTAGTTCCCTGAATAAGTGAAGTTCAAACTCCATTCAATTACAACTTTTTTCATTTTGAATAGCAGAAGAATAGTAGTTTTATGTAAATGCTTGTAAGCTAAATTTAAAAATACTCTTACAACCCATGAACTAACTGCTGAAAACAGGAGAAGACAAATTTATCCTATGTTTAATGCTACTTTTCTTGCAGATCTGAAGCTTGTAAAAATATCACCTGGTCTAAAAAACATGCATACTTGATGTAATTGGAAAATATCTAAATATTTGATAGCTTGATATTGTTTGAAGTGTAGATTTATGACAAGGGCATCTTGGCCTTGCTTCATTAAATCTTGAGGAATATAAAAAGGGGCAAAAGAACACAATTTAAAAACACAATCACTTCTACTGGTTAATGCCATGAAACTCAGTTCACCATCATAGGTATAGGTTGTTGGAGCGGGAAAGAGGTGTGACAATTTTTATGGACTTTTGAGCTGATACTCCCCACTGGAGCCACTGCTTCTTCAAATAGTGTCCATTCCTCTTCTGCTCCTTCTCAGCTTCTATTTTATTTATCTTCAAAATTATGTTGGATGATAATACAGTAACTGGAAAAGTGTTCTGGAAAATCATGATGTTCTATTAAAACTTGTACTGCATACCCTTAAAATCAAAATACAGTAGGTTTTCTTGGTGGGGTGGGGAGGAGAGTTTATTGGTATTTTATACTGGAATATTCTGACAGAAAAATAATTATTATTTTGTTTTCTTTCCAGTGCAACTGTTGTTCAAGATCTAGAGAAATTTTGGGTTGGAATTCAAAGCAAAACTCTCACACCTACGCATTCTGAGTCAGTTAATGGGACAGGAAAAAGTAAAAGGAAGGTATGTTCTGAGTGTATTTGCATACTAGAAATTAATACAGTAAATGAAAATATCTTTGACTTGATATAAGACATACATTTGTTGTCATGTATTCATTAACTAAGATGGCCAAAATCATTAGATATTTTCAACACTTTTAATTTAACTGCCTAATCCTCTTACTAAATTGATGAAAAAATAAAATAAATATTATTTTTCCCCCACAGAACTAAGGAAACTAATAATCTAGTTATGAAAACAATCCATAGCATAAAGATAAAGAAAAGAAAATTGGCCATAAGGAGAACTCCACTGTACTTCTGGTGAACTGTGCTGTTCTTATCTACTGCCCCAGTCCCTGGGAACTATAGCTGTGTAGCATACTCTTAGAAATTAGTCTGTTTATTTTATGGCCAAGAATTATGCTTACATGAAACATCTTAAACATGATAGGCAGCTAAAGTAAAGAAAGTCTGTTCATATTGGGTTTTGACTGTAGCAACACTGATTTATGTCATCTTGCGATGTAACAAAGAGTGAACACCTGGTTTTGTCCCTCGCTTCACCAAATGTATTTCCCATTTCCTATAATAAGCTGCTTTTTTTTTTCCCCAGTAAATAATTTGTAAATGTTTTCTCTTTTTTTTTTCACAGCTTATGATAGAAGTAGAATGTAACAAGGTAAGAGCAATTCTTCTACAATTTCCCAATTTTCAGTTACCTCAATTTTAGAATTCCTGTCTCAGTGGTCCTGTTGTTTCATGGTTGTAGCATGAAGATTATAGCTTACCATTCAAATAACTTTCCTAGAGAGATCTTATTTATGCTTACATTTTTGCATGCAGTGTCATAGTTTAACCCCAGCCACTAACTAGGCCCCATGCAGCCACTCGCTCACTTCCCCCCCATCCAGTGGGATGTGGGAGAGAATTGGGAAAAAAAGTAAAACTCGTGAGTTGAGATAAGAACAGTTTAATAGAACAGAAAAGAAGAAACTAATAATGATAATGATAACACTAATAAAATGACAATTGTAATAATAAAAGAATTGGATTATGTAAGTGATGCACAATGCAATTGCTCGCCACCCGCTGACCGACACCCAGTTAGTTCCTGAGTGGCAATTCCCCCTGCTCCCTCCCCCCAGCTTATATACTAGACATGACATCACATGGTATGGAATACCCCATTGGCCAGTTTGGGTCAGCTGTCCTGGCTGTGTCCCCTCCCAACTTCTTGTGCCCCTCCAGCCTTGTTGCTGGCTGGGCATGAGAAGCTGAAAAAGCCTTGACTTAGTCTAAACACTACTTAGCAATGATTGAAAACATCAGTGTGTTATCAACATTCTTCTCATACTGAACCAAAACATAACACTATACCAGCTACTAGGAAGGCAATCAACTCTATCCCAGCTGAAACCAGGACAGCAGTTTTGAAGGTATTTTAATTTTTAATTAGTTAATGTCAGTTCTCAGATTAGAGTGTTATACTATGTAAGATATTGTAAGCAATGAAACACTTCTTCATTCTGACCGTGAATGGGAATTCAGTTGATTTTCTGTTTAAAATAATATGGTATTTATACACCAGTCAATAAACAGTAACTGGAACCTGTAATTTCTTGCAGCGTGGAGGGACTTACACAACACAAGGACGATGCATCATGGTAAATATTCTTTCTCCAAAGACATTGACATACTGGTAATTGCCCAAGGTCTCAAGACTTAGTCAAAAGCTGCTTCTAGTCACATCTTTATCCCTTTTGTTGCTCAATTTATTTTTCTTTTTGGCAATTTGCCCTGGTTGATTAAAATACCAAACTTTCTAAATGGTTGTCAGCCTTGTTACCATTTCCTCCTGCAGGTTATCTTTAGCTCACCTGGAGTAACTTTCTAACACAAGTATTCTTTTTTCTGTCTTCACCTTTTAGTCATAGTGCTTGCTTGCTTTTCAAGATCACTTATTTCAACAGCTCTGAAACCTTGCCCTTTGCAAATAATGATCTAGATATAAAATTTAACTATTTAATTTTTTTTCTGAAAACTATCACTTGCAGCTCAGTAAAGACGACTCTTTTTCTTCTTTCCTTTCTCCCAGCAAATGTGCCCTACATTTCATCATGTCTACATAGTCATGTCAGTAAAAAGTTTTCATCTGCTTTTTAATGATCTTGACAGTGTAGGTCTCCTCCTCAATGATGGACATCAAGTGTTTGAGGCCAGATAAAAAAGGGTGCAAGCAGCAGAATTATGTTAATTTATACCAGCTGTTTTGGTACAGTTTTGATTATTTGGCTTTAAAGATCTCTGAAATAATTTTAATAGTATCAGTTGGTGGAATGAAGTCACAGAAAACTACTTTGTTCTTCCTTTTCCCAACAAGTACATCTTTCTTTCCTGAAAATCATTTATATAAAAATCAATTTTCTGTAAAATAATAAATAGCATTTTGATTTCTTTAAAGGTTGGACCTTCCAGTTCCTCTCAGAACAGCTATTCAGGCAGTCAGGTAAGAATCCTAACTTCCAGCATTAGTACGTTTTCCTTTAGTAACCTTGAACAACTAAAATTCTGTAACTACAGAGTATTGAGATGATTTAATACTGTACTGAAATATCACTTCTGCTAGTTAACACAGAATGCCAGTTATTCATCCAGTAAACTCTATGTTCAGTACCTGGACTAGGTTTAACTACCTACACTCTATTAAGCTCAATAGCTTGCTGTCAGTATTCTTACCAACAAGATGCTTTACCACCTCTGATTTCACAAATTAATAATTTTTATCAAGCATTAACTTGACCCTTTTGAGGAAAAAAAAAAATATTCCTTCCATCTTCCTAAAGGATTCCTACCTGTGTGTGCACATGTGCATGCAAACACAGTCACAAACCATTTATTTTATAGTTCTAGAGACATCTGGCATCATGAAAATGAAACTGTACTTATTATCAATTGATTTGTTAGGCATTTTTCTTCTTTTTTTTAAATAATCAAAATAAAAGGACGAATTATATTTGTGTTTCACTGTCTTCTCCACAAAAATTTGCAAAATTTCTCCAAACTTCACCAGATATTCATGCGTATATTGAAGCTCCAGTATAATAATGTCTATATCACTTTTAATACCAGATTATATCTGCAGTTGAAAATTTGGGGATTTCACTGTCTAGTTAGCCTTTTTAAACTTCTGGGCTATGTATGTCTGCATTCTCACTGATCACTTTCATTTCTTATGTATACTTGATTTTTAGTTAATTATCACCACTACTATAATGTGCCTATTTCCACTTGAACTGTCAGATGCTTTCTGGTACGTCTCCAGTTTCTTGAACTGAGATTCTCAAGGATATATTTCTTACTACTTACTAGTGATTATATTTATTGGAAAATTATCTGGTAATAGTCCATTTGTTCAATCTTCACTACTTGTAGGTGGAATTACCAGACTCTGAGAAATACCAATTATTTAATTATTTAGTAGATATTAAATACTGATTATCTTCATTGTATTTCTTGCACATATAATACATACTCTTCTCTGAGTTTCTCATCTTGTCATGTAACTACCTGAATTTATCATTTTTTTCTAAAATATAGACCATTTGGCAAAACGACTTGTGGATTTTGAAAGGTTATATGACCAATGACAAAGTGATATGAAACCCAAATGATGACTAATGTCTCATATGAAATTAGAATTGTTACAGCCAGTTGCCAGTGAACTGGTAAACTGTACTTGCTTATCCCATATTTGCACACACATACATATTGTCAGTTGCACAACTTTTCAAGCCATAAACAGCAGGCCTTTCTCCTCCCCCCTCCCCCCACCTTCTTTTTTTCTTTTTTACATGGAATAATTGACTTCTGGTTTTATTTCAGAGTGGAGTAGTCTACACAATAAGCAAGAGTGGATGTGGCCCTGTAAGCACTTTTCTTACATTTACTTTTTTGTACCCAACATAACTATATTTATAGTAACACCTAGCCCTCAGTTGCATTATTTATATGAGTGTTCAGGTAGGAGTTTCTGTTACAAATAGAAAATGATGAAGAGAGAGCTAGAAGATGAATATTACATTTTATTCAGTGATAATAATTAGTTGGCAGAGATGTTAAAAAGTTAAATAGAATCATACAGATTATAGAATAATGAAAAAAGGAGTGGAAGGGGTTATCTGTTGCACTTACATTACACTCGTTATACCCCTTCTACCCAAGACAAGGCCGGTGTGAATTGGTCTGCATGTTCAAAGTCGTTCCTTCTCTCAGAAGTAATCACACAGATACCTAAAATAAAAAAGATTATCTCAGTTTTTCATTCTTTCATGCAGCAGGGACACTTGTGAAGTTATGAATCCTAGACAGGTCAAGCCAGTCATCCAGAAATAGGTGAAAGATGCAAAAGTGCTCTAATGTGGTGCTGAATAGATCAAAAATTTAACTGAAGCATTTTTATCAAGATAGTGAGTAACTGTATGGACTAAAATATTTGCAGATTTATGTCAGATATATATAATTATTTTGGTTTCCTTTCAGCATTTACAAGATAAGATTTTTATTTTTTAATGCAAAGTTACTATGTTCAAACATTTACTCAATATAAAAAAATGGGAAAAAACTTGAAAGGTAAATGAAACAGTCAAGTTTATTTTTTCTATGTCAATGACAGGGGTTTTTTTCTTGTTTTTCATAATATAGTAAGTAAACAAAATTAAGCTAGTCGTGTAGTTCTATTGCTAAGCACTATCAGTTGCTACTTCAAAGTAGAAAAACAGGAATGAATCAGCAGCAACAAGGACAATGTTTCCAAAAATGTAAAAAATTCCTATCATCAGTATTTCTAAAATGTAAAATCCATCACAATGTGTATTGGGTTTTTGCAAAGAGCAACAAAATTACAGTTTTGGGGGATACTATTGATTATATTAATAATAACAAGTGAGATTTACTTTTAAAAAGGAACTATTACTATTTATGCTGTACCTTTATATTTTATATTTGATTGACTGTAAATCAGGAAGGTGTTAATTTTTGTTTCTTTCCAGTTTCCACTTCCTAATTTTTACATACATGTGTATGTACATATTACATACACAATATGTTTGAATTACAAGCATTATATTAAATCTTTATTTCTGTTAAACTAGTGTCTTGACGGTGTCTGTTTTAAAATGTTTCCCAAGTACCGCTAGTTAATCACTAATATACAAAGGGCTAATGTGCCTGGCTCTTATGTTCACATGTGGGTGTTCACACATTAATAGTGGAGGGTACAATACTCTCCTTATCACCTATTCTTTACATATTCTACATAAGGATTGGTCAGAATTGAGGGTATCTGAAGTGTGCCTTTTCTTCTTAAGCAATTATAGTAGAGAAATAACTGGTTTCATTTTTTTCTTAGGGAGGTGCTGCTGGTGCATATAGTCAATACGCCTGTAACGATGTAAGCTGGTTATATATCTGTATTTACTGGTTGTCTACTACTATGCTTCTTGACTCATCTCCTTATTGCAAATTGCATTTCATTCTCTTCTGCAGGGCTATATTATTCTTCCTAAGTATATTAAGGAAAATGGTGGTAGTCTGTTGTATTATTCTGAGATTAAAAACCAAAATTAAAAGGTATTACATTGTCACTTCCTCAAAGTGTAATCATTTCTATTATAGGGGCTACACATCACTTACTATAAACGCTTAATTTGTTAGCCTGCTAAAATGTCAGAATTCTTACTGCATAATGCTTTTTATCTGTTAGAGTAATTGTCTTTGGATATTGCATATTGTGCGATATTTGGGGGTTTTTTACAATCTTTGTGTATTAATCTAATAATTCTTTAATTAGTAGAGAAATTTCTATCATAGATCTCATTTATTTCATTTTCACCTGAAAACATGTATTTTAAAAATTAACTTATTTTCCATTTTTAAAATCATGAAAGCAAGTAAAAAAATCTATCAGAAAGACAACACACTCTCCAATGCCTGTTAGGAACTGAAACCCTGGCCAAGAAACTGCTTAATCATATGCTTAACTTTAAATACATCATTAGTTAGATTAATTCCTAAATATTAAATATATTTTATCTTTGTTTAATATGCAAGTGTAAACTGATTTGTGATAGAGCAACATTAATCTTACGACTACAGTAGAATGTTGGAAAAATTTTACTTCAGTTATCTTTAAGCAAGTTTGGTATACTTCACTGTTGCCCTAGATTTATTTAAGTATAGATGAAATCAGTTTGTTTTGAAGTGTACATTCTCTAAGGAAAAAAGCAATGACTTCTAGATATAATTAACAAATTATTATATAAGCAAATACCTCATTTATATTTTTATTTCAGGGTGCATCCTCATCCAGCAGGGGTCTTGCCTATGGCCAGGTAACTATGGACTTTCCAACATGTTTTCAGTTTCCTAAGCTATTCAGAAACTAAGCAGTTATGCCCAACTTTTACCAAACAATAATAAAATTCATGGAAGGGGATAAAGGGGGACTGTCTTCAAATGGTTAAGTAATAATCATATCTGGAAATAAGTTCAACAGATTAGTTACATGTTTAGTGTATGTTGTACTATCAACTTTGTTAGAAGTTATTTACTTCTGTTTTGCACAGAAACTCAATTATATTTATTCTGTAAGTGAACACCAGTTACTTTTATTATGATTTTCCAAAAATCAGTGCTTTCTTTGATAGTTACTAAGAATTAAAAATATTTTTTCTGGCTTTTGCCTATGCAATTTTACATATGGGTTGATGAAATGGAAAACTTCGCTGCACATTATTTTATGCTTCATTTAAAACATTTCTATTCTTATGGCATATCCCATTTATTCCAGTTTATATTTCAGTGGTAGGTTTTTTAGTTTTTGGGGATAGGTTCTGGAGTTTGGGTTGGTTTCTTTTTTAATAAAGGTAGAAGAGATTAATTATTTTTTTTCTACCAATAGATTATTTTTATTATAAACAAACTTCCAATCTGATGTTAGATGAAACACTTGCAGCTTTTATACAGCGCTGTGTAAAACTAGCAAAATAATTGGGATTTGTAGAAAAAAATGAAACCAGTTCATTTATTTCACTTGTTCATTTATTAATTGCCAATACTTTGATATTTTTCTTCAGAATCTTATTTTGTTTTGTAATTTAGGGAAATGATGTTAGCTATAACATTCTTGCGGAAAATAGTGCTGTAGTTAAATTTGTCATACATTTACCTAAGCAAAAAATGGATTCTGTATTCTTTACAGTCTGTCCCTTCAAGCAGTTCAGATTCCAGTAAGAAGGTAAGCACTCCTTTTCAACTCAATGGGAAAAAATTCTTACAGTTGTAACTTGGTATGACTTCTTTTATTTCAGTGGTACTACAGTTCCTTTTACCAGTTAAGACTTTTCAGGGTTTCAACCCAGATTGATTCATATAAATTGAATCAGTTTGGTTCTTAGATGCCTTATACTAACTAGCTGTGCTGTGGTGGCTTTTGTTGATAGTTGACTTCACTGTATATAAAATAAAATTTCATACATGTTTATGGGGGGGGGGTTAAAGAAGTTAGGATAGTGATTGTAATGTAATTAGGACTTTTAAGGATATAGATTATGTAATTATAATTTAGATGGGGCTGCAGAATGAGTGTTACTCAAAGCAAGTGAAATCAATAGAATTCATATTACTGTTGAATATTACTCATATTTACACGGACTATTCCTCTCAGTTCAGTCCCCAGGAAGCTCAGGGCTAATACTATAGTGTGTTCAGTAAACACACAATGTACCTATTCATGTCCTCACAGATATTTTTTTTCTTTTTCATTTCCCATTGTTTTAAGAATTCAAAACACACTGATAGTTTGTGGGGGTTTTTTTAATATCTTAGTTTTCAAAATGTAATACTTCTCCCTGTTTTATACTCAGATTCTTTACTTCTGATAGCACAAACTTTCCTCTTCATTTTTACACCACTGGATAATACAAACTCTTTTCAGTTTAAAAAAAAAAAAGCGGGGGGGGGGGGGGGGCAGGGAATGCTTCTAAACAGAAAATATTAAAACCTAAACAGAAGATACTACTATTGCATTTGGCTTAATTTTTTTTTAATGAACTCAATATTAAGCCTTTTTTTGGCATAATACTGAATAAAAAGAAAAGAAATTGATCCTTCAGTTTGGGGTGGAAAGTTGAAGATCAAAAAGGATACACAGTACAGGTCAGTGAATATGGTACAACACGTGAAATCCTACTTCTGCCTCTACAGCTGAGTCATTGTGTGACTGGGAGTGAGTCTTTTATCTCCTTATACTCTTGTATAAACCATGTATACATATATATTCTTCTTTGCTTGGTAATATGCATTAAATTTTTTTATAAAAATAGTATTTTATAAAAGTGATCATCCATAGAATTATTATCAGAGTTTGTAAATTTAGAGAATTCAGTATTCTCAATTTTCCTAACATATTTAACTATTTAAATAAACTTTATGGTGAGTAATCAGCTTTCTCTGATTTCTCTATAGGTAGTGGTCATTGCCAACAGCAACCCTTTTCCACCTGTGGTAAGCAGTTTTCCTCTACAATGCTCAGAATTTTGATTCAAAAACAGCTTTCAAATATCTACATGCTTAATTTGTCAGAAAGATTCCTGGTGTATGGAGACAACTCTTTGGCACACAGGGTTTACTCTAGGTGCATAATTCCCTTCCAGGAAGAAGCCAGTAGTTAGATAGCTACAAATCTTGTGGTTCTAAGATTGCTATTAGTACTTGCAGAGATATTGGATTAGCTGCAGATTCCAGGTCTCAATGCCTACTGTCTCTGTGTTCCTGAATAGTTTTGATTTTCTGTTTCTATTGCAATTTTCTTTTCTAAATTAAATTCCATTCTCATTTTTAAACTACTAAATTTCCACTCTGCTTACTTGGAACTCATACAGTCAGTCAAAAGTAAGTTTAGCCTTAAGATGGTTAAAGTGATTTTGTATGATGTAACTTTCTATATATATGTTTTTCTGATGTCTAGTTTCTAATCAAACATATTGTTCTAACTGAAATGAAGATTAAGATGCATTTGTTCTATGCTATCCTTTCCACATCTTTCTTTCACATTTGGTTGTGTACGACACCCAAAAGATAGGACACTTTTTCTGCTGCAATACTCTGGACAAGACTTCATGCAAAATAATTAGAGATTGTTTTGTTTCATTTGCAGCGTCACACCTACCCGCAGGTAAGCATACTTTTTTCTTATTATTTCTATAATAGTAATATAGTTGTTATGGGATCAAACCAGTTGCCTCAGGATGGTGTCTGCTACCATTTTACATTCGTCCCTCATACCCCAAAATTCAGCAAACAAATGACTGGATCAGGAATTGAACTTCTATGTATAGCGATACATGTCCAATGCAGGTGACAGTGAGAAAGGTTGGAGGGATGATGATGTCTTAGCTTCACTCGCCACACTTGGAAAAGCCAACCTGACTTGTAGTGCAAAAAGGGCATAGCCTGTGCTCTGCTGCTCTCCACATAAGCTGTAATAGAAGCAGACGCAAGTGTAGAAAATTATTTAGTAGAGTCAGGCTGTCTTCCCAGACTTTCAGAGCTGAAGATGAACTAGTTTAATGCTGAGTGTTAACAATTTGATAGTCAGTACATCACACATATGACCTTTCCCTTTAGTCTCCCAAGCAAAATAGTAAAACTTGGTATATTCTGTTTAACTGCGTTGCATTTAAACAAGTCAAATTAAATGTTCACTGTTGTTTTTTGGTTGTGGGGTTTTTTTTCAGAGTTTGGGAAGTTCTGCTACTAGGATCATAATACAGGTAGATGTTCTTCCTCCATTATACTTGAGTTTTAACCAAAGCCCTGTCTCAGTAAACTAAACAATGATTCATCTTTTTGGGAATAAATAAGTATGGATAACTTATGGATATCTTAGATATCCACAAACTACAGTGGCGGAGTAGGGCTTTTCTGTGGTTACAGAAAAGTGGATATCATACTTGGTTGCTGATTAAAGACAACTGCAGCTGTTTTCTACAGACATAAAATATGAAAACCTCTGTATGCTAATTCCATAGTGCTCTCAAAATTTTCCAAATTTAACCATCTCAGTCTGCTCAGGAAGGCAGATGGAATTCTAGAACTTAAGCTTGAATGTTGTTTGATATTAAATCAAATAGGTATAAATCATAACCTGCACAATTCCATGTTCATTTAAACAGTCTATTTTTTAAATGGAAACAACTAGTTCAGCATTACATTTTTTAAAACCCTGCTAATTGGTGCTTAGGTGAACTTTTGTTTACTGTTGTATTTATAACATTGCTTCTTGATAACCAGGCACTTGAAAAGTTGATTACAATCCAATCTCATTAGGAGCATGTTTGTAAAGTATTATGGATATGTCTCAGGCATATTTTTTTCTGGGTCCTTTGCAATTTTAACCTACCTACCAGTATTCACAGTTTAGGCTTTCCTTCCTTCATACGATAGTCCTTTGGACTGTGACAACAAATTCTCACTTTCAATGAAAGATCAGTAGCAGGCTACCCCAGCCGAAATTTGGCTTTTGAAAATCATTGCTTTCAAAATGTATAGTATTAGATTCTTCCACAACTGGTGATGAATACTGGTAGAGAAAGGGATAAGATTTCCTCATTACTTTATTTCTTAATTTAAATGTATAGTGTTTTGATTACACAGGTTAAATATTTTTCAATGTGTATATATAAATAAAACTGAAAAATATTTGATTGCTCTCATCATCCATGTACTTCATGGGAATTAAAGTATTTTCTGCAGTGAATTTTCCCTTTGGTTAAACTGTAACTGTGGCTTTTCCAATTTTTGTTTTGACAAAGCCTTTATCAAAAGTTTATTGTGCTTATTCATGAAAAAATCAGTCACAATATGAATATAAGTGGATATGAGTTTAACGGCAATTTGCATGACACATTGAAGGGCAGAATTATTTAAACTCACTTGAAATACAACAGTATGACACAATGATGTATTATATAATGAATTTTCATTAAGAAAATGACATCAAGATGTATAAATACTTTTAGCACTCTATTTATGAAGGTTCTTTATATACTGAAGTATTGAAAATTGTAGCACATGAGATGGCGTAAATAAAGTAAGAAAGGGCACAAGGAACTCTTTCTGGCTTTCAAACTGTCTAGTCTATAAGGATAGAGTTGCTTCCTGAAATGCCTTAATGCATAAGCCATTCCTCTTAAAAATAAATAACTGGGTTTTTGTTCCTGTGTAGAATGGACAAAGACAGCAAAGCAGCAGCAGCAGCAGTACTTATGTTCAGGTAAGTGAACTTAAAAAAGACTAGAAATATTCCTGTAGGTTTCACTAAAACAGGGCTAGCACAACTTGGAAATAAATGATTTCCTGCATTTTTAAAATTATTTCAGAGTGTGCAGATATTTATATTTCTCTGATTTTTGTTCATAAAATTGCCTTCTGATATTGGTGTTCAACTATTTTTGTTTGGAATGCTCATAAAAGTATTTCCATGTGTGACTGGTTGAAGTGAAATGACTGTATTCCACTCAATGTGTCCTCTAAAAGGTACATAAAAGTCATGGCATTGAGGGGAAGTGATTCTAGGCTCAGTATCACACTATAAAACCCATACTGGTAGATTCAGACCACATGTATATGAGACCTCAAATTTCCAAAACTTGTGAAGGATAGTTGCTTATCCACTTCAAGAATGATGGAGAATTGTAACTGGGAACCAATGTGCATCATCTTTCAGCGTTACTTAAAGCCACGCAGATGAAACTACTTCTGTGAAAAAAAAGTGTGTGAATTTAGCAAATACTAACATAATGATAATACAAATTGTTGCAGAGTTACACATAAGAATATTCATAGTTTGAACTTAAGTATAAAGGCTCTTCAGACTTACTCCTCTTTGGGCGGTTGGGGGTGGGGGAGAGCAAATATCTGCCAATATTCTCTGTACCTCTACATGCAACCAGGAAAATGTTTCAAAACGGGAGGTATGACTCCTAGGGATCGTGGTCAAAGCGAGGCCAATACTCAACATCACAAATACTCAACATGCACAAGGTTGGCGGTCTGTGTCTCGATTCGATTCATGGCTTCTGCTGAGAATAGGACAATCTGCTGCACAGATGCTAGTGTACTGCTCTGTCTCCTTTGCCTCAGGAGGAGCCTTTTTGGGAAACCCTTGTGCAGCTCTACTGCCATAAATGTTACGCTCTTTATAAAGGTGGTATATAAAGATGTCAAGATGGTAATTATCTCTCTCTTTTTTTTTTTTTTTTTTTTTTTTAAAGGTTCCCCAAGCAGTCAGTCCTATGGCCAGGTGAGACTTTTTTGCTGAAATGTATTGAGCTTTTCTGTTGGAGCCTGCCTTGTAAATGGACTTTGAGGTTTGGTTGGGTTTTTTCCCTTCTTGGTGTTGCTGAGTGGCCCTTGATTTTGGTTCATACCACTGAATTACCGTGAAGGAAAAAGAACATAGTACAGAGGAACTGTTAGTGGAAATGGGCTTTTCAGTTGCAGCTGTGC